>NC_041395.2:202990633-203183133 GCF_900747795.2 Erpetoichthys calabaricus
CTGTGTAGAGAAAAGCCAAGCAAAATGACACCTTTTATTGGCTACCTGAGTTGCCTCGAAAGCTTGCATATTGTAATCTTTTTAGTCAGCCAATAAAAGGTGTCATTTTGCTTGGCTTTTCTCTACATTCATAATGGCTAACACGGTACAACACCCTAGTACTATCCTGTGTAGAAAATGCTCCCATTATATTTCATGTTTATTGTAAAGACAATAGAGTTTGTAAATTCCACTAATCTGAGTAACCTCTTCTGTTTATTACAAATAACATTGTTCTTCTTATATAGTTAATTGACATATTAAGAAACATTGTTCTAGTGATGAGTCACAGTTTCTGATGTAATGCTGCATTGTCAAGTTGTAAAGTGTTAGGAGGAGGAGGTTAAAACAGAAGACAATCCCAAATTTCAAATGAGATTTTTTGGACATTTATTTAAAATACATTTTTGTAATTGTTACATTTTTATTGAACTTGTTTTTTTGTAGTGACTCCAATGATGGCAACACACATGCCAATGAACAATGATATGAATGCACTGAGTCCCACGCAAGCTTTGCAGACTCAACTTCCTATGCCACCTTCATCCCATTGTACTCCTCCACCACCCTACCCCACTGACAGCAGTATCTCAAGGTAAGCCAGCTGAAGCTTTACAGTAAAATAAAAATATTTAGAGAAACCTGCTGAATGTCTACAGAATAGAATAAGAATTTCATTTGAAGAGTATAATTTCTGTGTTTGCTTACATACCTTCGGGGAGGGTAAAGCTGAAGTATGTGGGGAAAGTGACAGGGAGAACAGCATACTTTACAACTTAGAGACACTTCTGGCAAATAAAGAAAGCAAAGAAGCTTTACCATTTCTGTCTTGACAAATGAAGAAGTTTAAGAAATTCAAGAAGCTAAATAATTAATAAACAAACAAATGTGGTTGATTTGTGGTATGTTCCAAACATATTTTTCACATAAAGTACAACGGATTTTAGAATAGTACACTGTAAATGAATATACCACCTAGACCCTGCCTGTGTAGAGCTATTCATATGATTAAGTGTATTTTCTCCATCTGGTTCATTTTCATTTCCACATGCTAAAGGCATGAAGGTTAAGATGATGGGTGAATCAGCACAGGCAAGTAATATGTACAATTCTGCCCAACACTTGATTGGTACTTCATTAATTTGTTCTACTTTACACCTGATGCAGCAGGATAGGCTTCACTTTCAATCAATATCATTTTAAAATTATTAGGTTCATGAACATGGTGTTTATATATCAGGAGGGCCTTAAATCAAACACTTAACTAAAAAGGAACCTAATGATCTTTCATGAACAAAATGTCAACTCGTTCATGTAGCTAATGTATCAGAAAGCATTTCTGAGTAGGGCTGATTACTTGAGCGTCTTTCAAATTAACAATCAAACCAGAGGCATATATGTGTAATGTGAGAGACCATCACTGTTGGTAGAGATTGGCCTAACCTTATGATGGTACTAACTTACTTCTCGGAATTTGTCATATTGGCAGATGATGCAATGTGTTGTCCTCTGTTGTTTCATGTAATTCTGTTGTTTACATTTAAGCCACTTACTTAACAAAAGTATGAGGTGCAAAACATGTAAAACATTGTTTTTGATTTAGGAAAAAGTCTGTCGTCTATACATTTTCAATGATATTTTAACTGGAGAGCAACAAGTTGATTTGCAAAGAAACCGAAAGTAATTAAATCAGTTCATTTACTTTTAATAATATACACTTACTGTTTGAGAAGATTACATATTTACCAATGCAATATAGTCAAAACCAAGCAACTGATACTCATAATAGTCATAATGAGCTATACTAAATGACATTTGAAAAGTATCCATTCATAATAAGTTTTTTTTAAACTGTAGGATGAAACTGCATGATTCCCCCCACTTAGTACCCAGGCTGGATTTTAAGAAATAAAGAAGCTATTAGCTACTTGTCATCTTGTTTTGTTGCCCGAGTCACATGAATTTTCACTTTTTTTAAAGGAAAAACTCCCATGTTATAGAACTGTTATTCTTTTGTTGTTCTAGCTTCCTTGTACGACTGGGCTGCTCATCTTGTTTGGACTATTTCACCACACAGGGTCTCACTAACATCTATCAGATTGAGCATTACTCTCTGGAGGTAAGAGTCTGTATATCTTACAGAAATTCTGAATACAATTTAGACTGGACAGAAATCAAGATGAAATTAAGCAAACTATTTTATTATCCTTATCGTTTGTAAAATGCTTCCTAAGATATGTGGAAGTCACAACATTTATTTTAATGAAAATATATATTAGTTTGTGGCCACAAGACAGAATGTACACTTTTCCATTATTCTGCAGTCAGATTTACCACCATTATGTAATAAAGGAATTGCTTCCTACATTGTTTATATTTTCTTTTTGACCAAATAGGCTGCAACACCCACTGCATCAACCTTCGGCTAAATGGAAATATCTCATTGTGCCTTGTGGTTACAGAAATAATATTGAAGGATCTTTTAAAAGAAAGGGAAGGTTTTTTCATTCTACTGACATAGAAATATATAACAAGGATTTCAAACATGTGAATTGTAAATTCCACTCCCCCGGCAGGACTTGTCCCGACTGAAAATCCCAGAGCAGTTCCAACATCTCATTTGGAAGGGTATCCTGGACCATCGGCAATCATTGGAGTATTCACCTCCACCTCACCTGCTGCGTTCATCCAGTGGGGCATCGACGGTCAACGTGGGTTCTGCTGAGGCACGCGGAGAACGTGTTATCGATGCAGTACGCTTTACTCTGCGTCAGACCATCTCCTTTCCTCCACGCGATGACTGGAGTGATTTCTCATTTGATATGGATGCCCGACGGAATAAGCAGCAGCGCATCAAGGAGGAAGGCGAGTGATGTGAACCTCTGGGCATATATAGCTGAGACTTACTAGATCAGGAGTTCCTTGCTCCTTCCCTTAAACTACTAAAGGCCTTTGCACTTATTTTGGTTTTCAGATGTAGCTTTTCTATGTTGTTTAGGCACCATTTGGTTTAGCAAATGTGTCAGAGCACTTACCCACGAGAATTTCATCTTCTGAATATACACATTGTGGGGGAATGTTTCTATGCATTCACACTTTAAAAATCTAAGCTGAAATATAAGCTAAAGGAGTTCAAAGTTATATAATGTCAAGTTACATTTTTGTATATGTAATTAAAAAAAACTGCAAAAAGTATTAGGTCATCTTTAAATAAGTGTATTTGCTGGTTGCAGTTAAATTCAGCATTATCCGGTTATAATTATGCCTTTTTCAGTGTCACTCTGCTGGTTGCAGATTTCTTTTCTCCTTAAACATATTCTTTTCAAAAAGTATTGCATTATAGCAACACATGCAGAACCTGTAATGAAAACATTGCTTATATTTACATAAAGTGGTAAATCATTTCATAAAGAGAAGAAAATACATTGTGTAAATATATGTACATTATATGTGCATTATATGTTATATACAAATATATAAAAGATGCTTCTCCCCAGAAGGTGCATATGCAGCACTAAGAAAAAGCCTAAGAAAACAGGGTTATGGAAGATGCATGTGAAATATCTATAATTATAAAGTCCAAAATTTCAACAGGTAAAATTTTAAATATGTTTTCATAATTGTTGTGTACAGGAATATTTCAATTTTTTGAATAAATTTAAACAAAAAAGAAGTTAATTACACAGTTATGTGGATACTGATAAGATATCTGTATAAAAATAAACTTACTTTGCTTGCCTTGTTTTAACTTTGAAGCTTGAAACAAAAACAGCAAATTAAGTAGAGCTAGTCAATTTTATATCTAATTGTAAAAAAGCTTGTATATAGTTTTCAGTTAAAAATTTATAAACTTTTTTTTTATTTTAGAAAATGTTCATAAGACATCTAGTCTTTCAATAAAACTTTAAATAAAAAAGGTTGTTTGAATGTATTTGATGTGTTTGAGTTTTGGACAGTGAAAATGAAAATACAATTCATTGTATTTGTATCATTAAAATATTGATTTATTAATGATATTTATAGGTTTTAATAACTTAATTAAATAAGGCAAAATTGACCATTTACATAAAAGTTGCACATATACAGAGTTAAAAAAGGATCTCTGAGGAGAGGCAGTTGCCAATGCTTTTGCACTCGCTAAGTGATCAAAGAAAGTACAGCATGAGCTCTGCATTGAATACTCCAAAGAAGTGGCCTGAGAAACACCTAAAAGTGAAACAGTACTTTAAATATATCAGCAGCTGGACGTAAACGTAAACCCAAAGGAAGGCAATTGCTCTTCATTAACATACCATTGTTAAGACATTTGCTGGGTTAAAATCGCTTATATCTTACAGTAAAATATTTAAATGCATTTTGTAAAGATATCTGGAGCAGTGCTTTGGTGTCATAGTGATGGTGCATAAACACTAGAACTGATATCATGTCCCAGTTTGTGTGGCAAAAGTAACTACAGTTTTATTTTTATTCGTTTCTTTCACTTCTTTGGGTGTCAAAGCTGAGCTTATACAGTGTCGGTGTTACTACCGTATTCTTCGCTGAATATCCAGATATCAGCTGAAATGTACTTTTACAATAATTTCATGTTCCACATGTTTGTGCATAATTGTTTAGTTTAATTAGTACAAAGATGTATTACCTTGTGCCAAAAAGATGCTCTACTGGTAACAGATACGAATCATGAATACCCATGCACCATCCACTCATTTCTATTAGGATGCCTCCCACCAAACAGTAAAGTGCTATATAACAGATAATATGGTGGTAATTTATACCAGTCTTTAAATTTGGAGAATAAAACTCATCATCAAATGAATGTTAATATGAATATGAATATTCAGTTTCTCTACTACTGCAATTTTCATTCTCGTCATGAAGCCATGCCAGTTCTACTGGCAACATTAAAATTGGTTTAGTATACTTTATGTGAGTGAGGGTTTAGAAGTGAGTTTGTCCTTCTTACAACTGGGTTCTAGTCCAAATTTAGTCACTACCTTGACCCGGATTCTAGAGGAAAAGGTTGCAGCCCCCATCAATACTGTAATAGTGAAATTGGGTTAGGAACAAGGATGAATGGGAATAGTGTAGAGCATTGGTTCCCAAACTCGGTCCTAGAGACCCACTGTGGCTGCAGGTTTTTGTTCCAACCAGATTCACAATCAGTGATAATAATCGATAACAACTGATCTCATTTATTAGTTGGTCTTTTTTACTCTTCTCTTATTCTGCATTCAGAAAAACACAACAGTATGGTTTTTACATTTATAAGACATTTACAAATATTTCTATTTTAAGCAATAAATGCTTAACTCTCCTTTGTTATTTTCCTATTATTTTTCCCTTTTCCTGTGCAGTTTGCTCCCTTCATTTAATACTATTAGTGACAACTAACAACGAGCACAGCAGACACCCGGGATGGGGAAAGCTTCAACGACTTCAGTGTCAGACCCACTAATTAGCAAATAATCAATTAAATTACCAGAACACCTGGAAAAGCAGAATGAAGATTAGGTTGAAAATACTGTTTACTGCTTACAGTATTAGTTATTACTTAGTTTGTAATTTCTACATTGACTCCAAAACACAGAAACTGGGAAATAATGACTCATTTAATTAGGCTAAGAGTCCAATGAAAAAACAGAAGTTGGTTGGAACAAAAACCTGTAGCCACAGTGGGTCCCCCAGACCAAGTTTGAGAACCGCTGGTGTAGAGCAATATTTCCAGGACCTGCTTTAAGTTTAGAGTCCAGTTGATTTCTTCATTAGGGGTTCACTGCCACCTTTTATTAGAAAATCTTAGCTTAATTAAATGTGTTTTTATTTTTGGGTCATGCTTAATTCATTAGTTGTCTTCTCCTGACCATATTACACCAATTCATGTACACATGTAGGTGTCTGAAAGCTTATTGCTGTCAATGTACCTCCAGCAGCATCAGTTTTAGCGTTGAGGTAGTTACATTTTTCATATTTGGAAATATTTAAAAATAGCCATTAAAATTATATGATTTAAAATGGTGATTAACTGACTATCTAAAGTCATGACAGTGTGTGGTTCAGCCTTTTTTTTTCAAGCCAGCTTGTGACCAGGATGTATCTTTCTCCTACTGTGGTGTATAATTTGTACTTTATACTTGTACTTTGCACTTTTTGTATTTGCAAACTTGGGAGTAAATATTGGGTGAAGTGGAACAAACAGTTGATTCATGTAATTTTAAATTTTAGCTTGATTACCTGTGGTTCATTGACGTCAGAGCACCCCTGTATGATTTCAAATTTCAGCCCAGTCACAGTCAATGAAGTCTGCACATTCTCCATGACTGGTTCTGTCTGACACCTGATGCTCCCAGGATAGACTGTGACGCCCTGATCTCTGAATTTGGGTATAGGGGTTCAAAACTGGATGGTTGGAAGGCTTGACAAGTCATAGAAAATTGGTCTGGTAGAATATACCTTGGAGAGTCTGATTTTGGTTCTCAGAACTCCACAGGTGAACTGTTTTACTTTGAAGAAGTGATACTTAAGAGTTTAAAAGTATGGCTTTCTTTGTACCAAAAACACAAATTATACTGTTAGCCAAGGGCCTGTCTTTATCTGTGAAAAATCAGTAAGAAAATAGAGACTGTAGGAGCCCAAGAGGTGTCGAGTGGCTTTTCACACACTAAAACATGGCTCATGTGTATTATTAGAAGAGTACTGGTAAACGTAATGGTTTAGATTGAATGAAAGTGAACCAAATGATAAATGTCTTGTTAAGTACACTGCAGCACAGCTTCATCTTTACATTAGTTTAAACTTATTTCCCTAAAGAGTTTTAACTTCTTACAGAATTTCCATAAATATATAATTATAAATAGTACTCATTAGTATATAACAGTAATCTGGACAATTTATTCTTTAATTTCAATCTTACAGAAATGCACCAAAATAAGGTGAATGGTATTTTTTAATATTTGTGCTACACACACCACTAAAGCTATTTACAACTTTTAACAGTATTCTTTAACATTCAGTATATAAAAGGTATTGAACTGTGCAAATTGCAATGAGTAAAAACGTTAATACATACTGTATGTATTTATGTAGAGTGTGCAACAGCTTATTTGTAAAACACAATAGATGTATTAAAACTGTTGTAAATTGTACACTTTGAATTTGGCATGTCTAACATCTAAACTTGGAGTGTAACATTTGCATGACCTGTCTTCTTTCTTTTTTTAATTCATTTAACCCCAAAACAATGCTTACACCCAGATTCATTGATTCAGTCTGCATGAAAACTGTTGAAGATAAAAGTGCTTAGAAAAACAATCACAAAACCAGAACAAAGTAATGAAATCATGCAGGCATTCCAAAGAGAATGCAGCTCTATAATGATTGAGTAGGGATTACTGTCCTTTTTGAAAATGTCACAAGGCAGGTTTGCCATGTTGAGTCACAGAGTGAATTAGTGGATCTTCAGCTAATCACTATAGATAAGTTGCCAACAACATTGCTGATTGTGTGTACTCTTCCAGTGATACTTCTGTGCCTATCAGCACAAAGGGATTTGTGGAACTTGCCACTGAAGAGAATCTGAGGGCAGTCCAAACTGCTACAGCATGACACCAGTTCAAAAATACTCTTTTGCATTAAGTACTAAGCACTAGCTGTTTTAAATAAAGAATAATGTCAGTTTCACCTTAGGCTCATCATCCTAGAAGCTGCCCGGTGATCAATGGTGAGTAGTACATGTCTGTGCAGTACAAAGTGTTGCTGTAGGCAGTGCGATGGTTTGCCATATGGTCGTTTCTCTGGGCTTACCATAAACTTTCCAATTAGAGTAAAATCTTTCTGACAGCAGTTGTTGACAGAATTATGCCATGGTCACATCTGTATGGCCAACATGTTCCATGGAAATGTCAGACAAGATTTACCAGCTGTATCAGGATAACAGCTGATTGTTCAAATAGCATGTAGTCTAGACATTTTTGGTGTGCTGTAGCCAGGGCTGGCACCACCATTAAGGCAAATTAGGCATTCACTGATTATAATGCGGGAAAGAAAATCCAGCAGCACAGGTTAGCTATCGAACATTCGGTTGGTGCACTAATGAACTTGGCCTAGGGCACAAAATAACCTGGCACTGGCACTGGCACTGGCTGTAGCCATAGTCCAAAATCTTAAAACTCTGGTTTTCTTCTTTTTTTTTTAAAGTGAGCCCTCTAGTGGTGATTGTGAGAGTGACAAATATGCACACCTAAACATTTGCATAGCTATTCACATTGGCCTCCCTTGCCAGTTTTCATGCAAATGGTGCCCTCATGTCTGGAAGCAACTATGTTATCAGAAAGTTTTTCATTTCTTGTTTTTGCTGTTTTGAATGCTCAAATATAGTAACTCCTCACCATGAGGAAGCAATGACAGGTTTTTTTTAACCTACTATCTTAAGTTTCTGAAATAATAAAATCTGCAAGAACTCTTTTGAAATAAAATAAATGAAGTTTCTCTGGTTGTCAACATTTCAAGGCTTTAAATATCAGGAAAAGGCAAAGAAAAAAAATCTAAATCAAAGTCATTGAATTCATTTGTGATTAGAAATGGCAAGTTTCATGCTCTTAGACTTCAACCTAAAGCACAGAATGTGCACTTCAATGTGATATGTGATCGTTCTGTAATATTTTTTGTTTAATGTCTAATCAACAGGATCCCTTAACTTTTTCTGTACAAGAATTGTAAATTATCATTTTGAAAAATTGGTGCATCTGTTTGTGTTTTAAAGGACTCTGAGAAAGTACATAATTAACTGCTGGTCAATTCTGAGCTACCTTCATTACAGAAAATAAATAATTGCATAGAAACACATTATATGTAAGGAATGTCTGCCTGGGATAAAGACTTACACTAACATAATTCCCTAAGCACATCCCTGCACTCTTCCATAAATGTTTTTTAGAGGTTAAGCTGTAAAGACAGCTATCAGAACATGCCTGGCTTTTCCGAGCTCACAGCTGCAGTAGCTCAGCTTGCATGATGCCAGTTCTGTAGCACCCTCTGGTATGTCTGAGTCTGGAATCTCCGTCTCGGTTCCCTAGTAGCTTATGTGCAGCGTTCCCAAAATTCATCAAATGCCATCCATGTCATGGTTAGTAAAAAGGTCAAGATTCCACTAACAGAGCCATGACTAGTGATTTTATAATCTGAAGCAGTGATTCGCAAGTGACCGGTTCTGTGTCAAAGCAACAATTCCGGAGTACAACATCTATAATTTTCCTTTTCTCCTTGATATTTCTCCTGAAAAGTGAGATGATGATCCTTACTTCTTAGTCAAGGAGCAGTTCTGAATTCTAGGTTAATAAACAACACTGTTTGTCTCTCTCTGTGACTGCTCAGACTTAATTCTGGGAAAAAGATGGAAAGCAATACTTGAACGGAGTTCAGAGAATAAAGACACACACAGATAGGCACACATACACTTGGCTTTTAAAAAACTAAGACAAATCAATTTAGTAACAAAATGTAAAGAACCCTGAATGCAATCATCTGCTACAGCACATAAAATAATAAGACCACACAACCAAGCATACACCAAGCAAACTCAAGCAGTGCTCCAAGTTTCACACTCGTTCATTGGCAGCAAACATCTGGTCCAAAGAAGTAAAAAAATAAAACATTCTGTTGAAGATTAATGTCATTAAATAAATAAGATATCACTGTTGAGATTCCTACAGTTCATCTTTGGGGTTTATCAGGTTGTCCAAGTCCCAGTGCTGCTTGCTCTGCAGGGAATCGATAACTTCATCTGCCTGTAGCCTCTCCTGCAAGAAAAAACAAAAATAAAAGATTGAAGTGTCAGTCTAACATTCACACCCTTGTTCTAGACTCATAGGAGTGATGTCCTGTAGTTGCAATCCATCTCTAAACCATTAGCTACTTTGTGCAAGAATTGCTTTTTAGTATAAGTTGTTTGCTCTGTATAATGTCTTTGAATGGTGAATGCTGTAAAAGCTGCAGTCTAAGATGTATAAAAAATCATTTCTGTTTGGTATTCTGTAAAACTTTTGGTATTCATCAAAGGACAGGTGTAAATTCAGACACAGTAAAGCAATGGAATAAAATGGCATAATTCCCATACCTGGCCAGTGGCCCTGATAATGGGTTGTGACAGCAAGAGCGATGAAGAGTTGAAACCAACAGCAATATACAATGCAGAATGCACTCTTGTTAAATTTGTTGTGCCTCATGTCCACAGTGCACTGTCACACATACACAGCTGCCTTGATCATCTTGCTGGACACTATAAGGTGCTTACATTTGCTATTTCTCAGAAACTGAGGCATCTGTTCCATTAGACTACTTGTGATCATGCAGCTTCATTTGGTCATGTTGGTGTGAGAAGGTACTGTATGTGTGCCTGTAGAAAATGAGCGATATTGCGATAGCAGTGGGAGGTGCACAAAGAACCCAGTGATAGTACATCATTCTGAACAGTGAATATATATGGCTTAACAGTACTGGGACACTGCCCTGTGAGACTGGGAATGACATTAGTAACCAACAGTGAAAGACACGCTAGCAGAGCTTGGTTAGCTACCTCTTGTCGATGTGTCTGGACAGTGAAGGTGGAGTGGAGAGTGAAGGTAGAGTGCTGCACTGTGGGCCAGGGCAAGTGTGGTCAGCCCAGAGTCAAAATGAGAGAATGGGAGACATTTAGAAGTGTAGTTCTAGCTTTAAATTTGAGCTTGGTGGCATGAGAGGTCTGTAGCTGATCAGTATTCCTCAATCTGCTTTTATTTCACACGTTTGATTTTTCTAATTATTGACCATGTGGCAGAAATATTTTGAAATAACTCCTTGAGTTAGTTTTATAACTTTGGAGTCAGTTTTCCTCTGTTTAATCTCACTATTAATTACCTGGCCTTTTTTCTCTCTCTTAGACTGCATTTAGAAGAGCGCAGTAGTGTGAGATTTATTATACGCAATTTAAATAATTGCATTTTTGCCATATTTTTGAAGTTCTTAACTCCCCTTCCTTTTTTTTCCTATTCACCTTTTTTTCTGTAAAGTTTGCTCCCTTAATTGTAAATTAATACTGACAATTAACAATGAATGGAGTAGACATCAAGCAAATGATGCAGAATAATGAAAGGCTTAATAACCAGAAATTTGCTAAATTCTATTTTACTTATGTTGCATTGAGATAATTTAGGTGTTTTTTTTTTTGTTTATCTAGATTTTGAAGATTTTCATCACACTCGTTCTGATATTCATTGCACCATTCCAGGTGTTCTGTGGTCTGCCAGTGAAATACCTGCAGCCTTTCATTATTCACAGTCCTTTGCACTCATGTCTCCTCCACTCCATTAACTGTTATAGAAGAATTAAGGGAGCAAATTTCACAGACAAACCTGAATTAGTGGGAAAATTACAAGAGAGTTTAGAACTTTGAAGCATGAGGATATAAGACATAGTTCTGAATTTCTTATCAATGGCAAAGAGTGAAGTGCTAAAATGATTGGTAAAACTGGTTGGACCAAAACTGCAGCCACAGGAGTCATCAAAACTGGAATTGGAAAGCTCTGGTTCACTGGAAATGTTGCAGTGTATTGATCTGAGAAATGCAATAGGAACTGACCACAAATTAAGTAACTGGTTGGAATATATATGAAAACATGTGCCTCTCTTTAGGTCTGAAGTTGCCAACCCATTTGTGCAGTAGATTCAGTTACAATGAGTTTCCCATTGCTGCACCTTAGGGTCCAGGAAGGCAGTGGACATGGTACAGTGTTTCAGCCGGTAAAACACGCTGCATTCTTTGTGATATTATTATTTCACTTTCCTTCAACATCTACTTTAAATGGAACTCCTCTGTCTTTTATGCGGAAGAACAGTTGTTTCTCACTCTTATTCTAACAACCAATCTCGCGCACACATCTGAACAGACACTTCATTGTGTTTACTTAATATGCCAAGCAGTGGCCTGCTCACCAATTCCCTGAAGAGAGGATCCAAAGTGAACCAAAGAGCTACAGCACACCGTTGTCCCTTTGTCACGGCTTTAACTCCATGAGGATTCTCCCCACCAGAAGAGAAGCTCACCATGCGACCACAGGTGGGTTTAACTGAAGCCTGAAGAAGGAAACAAGTATAAGGACTTTGTTTAGATCTAAGTAACGCTAACTCTTCCAGATGACAGTGCAATGGACAACTTACCGTAACTGTCTTGGCATCCATTTCAGTAAAGATGAACTCTCCCCCATCAAAATCTCCATTAAGATACAAAAGGGCACTGAGGAAAAGGGATCAGGGTAATCATATGGTGAGTACAGGTTTCAAACATCCATTTTAATCATTTTTGATAACACATGGAAACGTATCCTGTACATATACGTTTTTCTCCAAGTTAAATAGCTTACTATGGCTGCCTCACAGACCTGTAATCTCTGTATGTGTAAGCAGGAGGCTCCTTCCAGCATTCATTGGCTTCGGGGTCCAGAAGACAGTTGTCTGCATGAATTGGATGGCTCAGATCATTTCGATGGTCTTGCTGACCTGGAGAGGTACAGATTGTTGTTGAGGTTTAGAAGTGAAAAACAGCAACATGCTCAGCAAACGTGTTCATTGTGGATATTAGGAGACGAGTGTGTATGTGAACTGATGCCAGGTCAGTGGGGTGGGAGTAGTAAAATGTCCTATATTTCCTTTTTGATGGATGCATGTTAAATAAGGAAGGAACTGTATTTAAAGAAAACATGCTGTAAAGCTGAATGTAAATGGAGAAAAACTAAAGTGATAGTTCACTATGAAATATTGAAGGCTAAAACAATGGAATATAACAACATAGTCCTTCTGGAGAGGCGGTGTTACTTCTCTAAAATTACAAATAATTCTAAGAGTTTTATTCTCTATTATTTATTGTCTGCTAGGTCACTCAATGGAAAGTCTCCAAAAAACTACCAGTAAAGCTTATGACACTTTTGCTTTATTTTTTAAACATAGAATTAATGATATTAGAAAACAATATTGTACATTCCCCCAAAGCTGATTCTATTAATTCCCTGTATTCCATTTTAAACAAATTAAATTCATCCACCAGGGTAGACTTACTCAATCTATGCAGAATAATTTCTCAACTGAAACCTTCCACCTGTGTCCTTGACCCCATACCAACAAGCTTTTTCAAAGAAGTATCGGATGTGCTAATTGATAGCATGCTTGACATAGTAAACTCATCACTAGATATGGGGGTCTTCCCAGACTGTCTTAACACTGCTGTTGTTAAAACTGTTCAAGAAAAATGATCTTTTCTGATAAATTTAGACCTATTTCTAACTTGCCTTTCTTAAGTAAAATTCTAGAAAAGACAGTCTTTATGCAGTTAAATGATCACTTGAATAAACATTTTATTCTTGACAAGCTTCAGTCAGGTTTTAGAACAAATCATAGTACAGAAACTGCACTTGTTAAAGTAGTAAATGACTTGTGGGTAAATGCAGACAGAGGCTACTTATCTGTTCTCATCCTCCTAGATCTGAGCATTTGATACCATTGATCACAATATTTTTAGAAATCGCCTTAGTCAGCGGGTGGGCCTCTCTGGCAGTATCTTAAATTGGTCTGAATCCTACCTAGCAGGTAGAAAAATCTTTGTTAGTTGTGGTAAGTATACTTTGAAGACACATGATATTCTATATGGTAGTTCACAAGGCTCTGTCCTGGATCTGCTGCTCTTTTCGATTTACATGCTTCCGTTAGGTCAGATTATCTTGGGGCATAACGTGAGCTACCACAGCTATGCTGATGACACACAACTGTATTTATCAACAGCGTCTGATGACCCGACACTCTTGATTCACTGACTCAATGTCTTACTTGTGTTTCTGAATGGATGAGTAGTAATTTTCTCAAGCTAAATAAGGAGAAAATAAAAAATCTTAGTTATTGGCAAAAATTGATATAATGAGGGTATTAGAAATAAACTTGATCTATTAGGATTAAAAGTCAAGATGGAAGTAAAGAATTTAGGGGTAATTATTGACTCTGACCTAAATTTTAAATTACATATTAATCTGATTACCAGGACAGTGTTTGTTTTTACTTAAGGAATATAGCAAAAGTTAGATCCCTTATAACTTTGCAAGATGCTAAAAAATTAGCTCACGCTTTTGTTTTCTGTCGGTTAGATTACTGTAATGCACTCCTTTCAGGACTACCCAAAAAAGACATCAATTGATTACAACTAGTGCAGAATGCAGCTGCTAGAAACTTAACTAGGAAAAGAAAATCCAAGCACATCTCTCCAGGTTTGATGTCACTACACTGGTTACCTGTGTCATTTAGAATTGCCTTTAAAATACTGCTAATGGTTTACAAATCCTTAAATAATCTCACTCCATCCTATATTTTGGAATGCCTGTCACCTTACACTCCCAAGTTGTAACCTTAGATCCTCAAATGAGTGTCTGCTTATAATTCCAAGAGCTAAACTTAAAAGAAGTGGTGAGGCGGCCTTCTGCTATTATGCACCTAAAATCTGGAATAGCTCACTGCTCATAGAAATTCGCCAGGCTAATACGGTGGAGCACTTTAAAAAACTTCTAAAAACTCATTACTTTAACGTGGCTTTCTCATAGCTACATTTTAGTGTATCCCTGTCAAACTACATGTATGTTCAATTATCATTTTCATCAAGGCTCCACAATACATACTAATCCCTACTATTCTCTACTGTTCTTTTTCTAATTTTCTATGGTGGTGATCTGTGCCACCACCACATGATCAAAGCACCGTTCAGTCCCTACATTGGTGGATTGAAGGCCAGAGGTCCACATGACCATCATCGTGTAATTCTTCCATGTGAAGCCTGAAAACCTTGAGGACTGATTTAGAACATTTATGTTAGGTAGAATGCCCAGTGTGTGGTCTCTTGGCCATGGAACCCATGCAGATTTTGTTTTTTTTTCTGCAGCCCATATGGAGTTTTTTTTTATATTTCTGGCCAACTGATCTTACTTTATTCATTGTTACTTAGCATTGCCTAATCTTATTTTTCTTTCATATAAACATTTCTTTCTTCATCTTGTAAAGTACTTTGAGCAACAACATTTGTATGAGAATGTGCTATATAAATAAATGTTTTTGTTGTATGACATTGGATAGGGTCTGCTTAGTTTAACAGAAGATGTCTAATACTGACTGGACTGCAGGTTATGAGATGAGCTTCAGTTGGGGGAGTAGGGGAGGGTCTCGGGTATTGCACCTCAGTTTTGTTAGGGTAAAATGTAACAAGTCTGAGCAGTTTTAAACTGATTAATATTGGGAGGTATTTGTGTTGCGGAAACGGTTTGTTCCATATTAGTGGCATAAGCCTAAACAGATATTATTAGTTCGTTTGAAGGACACTCGATGAAGTCCTGCAAATGTAACATTTTAGATGGGCTAAAGGACGCTGAGCTGCTTAGCTTGTAGAAGAAGTCGTATGCTTCAAGTGATAATGTTGGACAAAATAAACACGAGTTTCTTTCCATACCTGTAAGCGCAGTGCGGCACACTAGATGAGTGTATGAGAAGTATAGCGGGGAACTCAGCATGAAGTAGGACTCAACAATTCTCCTTGCTTTCTCACTGGCTTCATAGAAGAGCTGGGCACTTGTTAAAGGAATCCGTCCCTCAAAGCCATACTGGGAATACAACGAGTATATAATTAAGCTGGTGGAAATTTTAGAAGCTGTATATTGATTGTATGGTGGTCAGTAGAGCTGCCACTACTTGCTCGTGAAGGTTCTAGACACCCACCTGCAGGGCTTTCATTACGGTGGCACCTTCAAACTTTTCATTGGGTGTGTGTGGTGACATTCTCCCCCTGTAACCGTCTCCAGCAATGGAGATTGTCTGAGAAGAGACAAACATAAATCCAAGTCACATTAAGTCTGGTCAAAAGATCACAAGTTTTATTAAATAACTTAGATGAAGACCACTTACATTGGCCACGTCTTGGAGAGCTTCACATTCCTGCTTCGTTATGACTTTTTCAAATAAAGCCCTCTGAGTGCCATTGAGTGCTTCTGAGTTTAGGATCAGTTGTACGTTGTTGTAGACTAGAGGTCCACCTGTGGAGAGAAACAGAGTGATGAATAATAGCGTGTGACATTTTCTGTGATTTTATAGAGGCATTCTTGTCATGTGTACAAAATTCAATAAAATATAATACACGTTACCACTCCCCAATGCCATGATTAACGAGCATAATAACCTTACCTCAAAACTTCTGTCTTCCTTAACATAATAAATAATTTGGGTCTTCGTTATCTGGTACTGGACTAAGCAGATTAAGAAAATAACAACAACCTAGGAGCCACTATCACATCACAGTACTTAGACTGCTTTTTGAGGCCCACCTGATATCTCACTATTTTCAATTTTAAGTTTATTGTCATATTAGGTGAAGTTCTTACTTGCATGTCTTATTTTTGGATGCTTTCCTTCTACATTGCATGAATATGTGCCTACTGTGGAGAAGTTGGATTAGCAACTGTTTTCCCAACTCACTGGATTGATTCCTTTTTTTTGATTGGACCAATTTTTATTTTCTACATAATAATGTATTTGATTGTTGCATCATAACTCATTTATTGCAATGGACATATTAGGAAATAAATAAAATTATTAAAAATGACTTCTTACTCTCTTAAAGACAAACGGAAAAATCAATCTCACAGAAAGGAACAACAGGGGAGGTTGGGTGTTTATGGTGGCATAGAGGTTAGCCTCCATGCTCCAGGTGACAGAGTGTGAATCAAAGGCCCAGTCACTGTTTGTGTAAAGCTTGAAGATTCTTTCAATGTCTGCACGGATTTCCCACTTTCTGCTCCAGTTATCCTCCCTCATCCCAAAGATGTACATGTTAGATTAGTTGGTGACGATAAAGTTGCCTCATATTAATGAACGTGGGTGTGACTCCCACCCACAGTTCAGGTCTAGCTGTCTTACACCCAATGCTAGGCTGTGGCCTTCGTAGGTTTGACTTGGCTTAAGCAGGTTTGATGATGGCTGAAACAATGAACAACTTGCTATGACCCGTTTTCTGCAAAATTATATTTCATTTAGTTCTCTGGTGGGTAAGCCCTCCTAACAGTATCAACAGTGGAAATGGGTACTGGCACTAAACTCCACATTGCTTACCTTCTTCATGTTCTTCATACGAGTATTCCTCAATTCCACATCACTGCCTCCCCTCATGTTTACCTTGCCATTCCTCGTCTCACGTCAACCTATTTGATCTTCACTTCACATGATGGCAGCTCTCCTTTCTTCACCTAACGCCCACATCCTTCAGCACATGCTCAGGTTACTCATTGTGCCCCCAGGTTTACATTTAAATTTGTTTAGCAGACAAATTTATTCAATTAAATACATAGCAGAAGTAGGAAGTCAAATTTTAGAAATAAACTTCATAAACTGATATTTGCAAAGAAGGCCGGCCACAAGCGATAAAGCTGCCTGCCCAAGGGGTGTCACCAATTTAGAACCAGACCAAGAGATTCCTCCAAAGGGGCAACATGTCTAATGACAGGCACCCATTTACACATTTCCTGCACTGAGGTGACATACTGGGTGTTAACTGGGTTGGAGTAGACTATAACAATGAGCAGTGAAATCAATTAATTACGTTAATCGAAAAATAGTATGGTTAGTATGTTTTACAGCGTGCCAAAAAGATGACTGAAAACTGGAGTTAATGGGTGAGTACTGAAAAATTATTTTATATACTGTGCATAAAATCATAGCATTGAAAAATTGATAAGGCCAGCAATGGACTAGTGCAGATCTAGAAAGAGATTTCCTTCTCTGCAGTTGTCGTTGCCTTGATAAGCCTCAGCTTTCTGTGGTCTTCAGTCAAGAGGAAAGTGAAGGAATGGATGAAAATGTACATTCAATTATCAACACATTTAACAGATAACATAATCTCCAGAATAAATATCTTAAAATAGTTAACAATGTAATCTGTACTGATAAAGTGTAAAACCTTTCAGTCAGGTTTCTCTGTTATATTTTTGTTACTGTGGAGATTGCATGTACATTACAAGTGGCATATCTAGATGTCTTCATACTAGAAATGATCACAGCATATGTTATCTATTTATAACATATGTGAATTTCCAATCTATTTATAATGTCTTTAAAATAGCAGAGTTAACTTTGTCCGTTTTTTTTAAATGACCTGCTCTGGCACAGGTTTGCAAAGCAGTATTGTACATTGTCCCAAGTGTAAAAGCACATCTTAACTGCATATTCAGTTTCTGTCTAAATGGAAAAAGAGAAAAAAAACCTTTATGCTGTGATACTTTATATTCTTGGTTATTTGTTTAAGTGTAATTGCTTTATTGATTGTTAATGTATGAGTTATTACATCTCCGCACTTGTGGCAATCAACCTTTGTTACCTGTCCTATTACACTTGCTGAACAAACAGGCCCCAGCCTAGTGCTACCCGATTATGTTTACCTCTGTTGTAAGTCACTTTGGATAAAAGTGTCTGCCAAGCAAATAAATGTAAATATTTAAAAGAGTGCCAACAATATATTTTATACACATTCAAAGTATATTTAATCAGTTTACAAATTTCAAAACTTGTTCATAGACATTTCAATGTATTATATTTTCTATAACTGTATTTATAGGTACATTTGCATAAAATGCGAAAAGCACCTATTGTTGTTGTCATGTCTGTCCACAACAAACAGCTCGGCCCCCCACATTTTTTCATATTTGGTATACTTATTCTTCAAGGAAATTTGTTACAAAAGTTCACTTGTTGTCATGAAATCTCAAATATGTGCAAATTTTTTAAATTTCAAAAGCTTCCTTTTATAAAGCATATAAAACTAATTTTCAAAATCGTCCACCCTAAAACAGAAGCATTCTGAACGTCCTAATTAACTTCTGTAACCAGTAGAGGGCTCCACTAAGCCCCCAAACCCCCAGACACAAGTAAACAGCACAGTCCTTGGTTCAAACACAAGATCTTCTTTATTTTTTGAACACCACCACCAATCTCCAAATTCTCTTTCACAGCAGCATACTATGATAATGGATTTCTTTTCCCATTCTGCACCCCCCTTGAAGCCTCGTCCACACTCCTCCCGGCTCTGACTGCCCATGCGGGAAACTCGGCTTCTTTTATGCCAGACCCAGGAGTACTTCCAGTGCCACAGTATTACCCATTGGAAGCCTTTTAAAGAGGTTATAGTGTGCCCCAACCCCCCCTAACCTAACCCGCGGCTCCCTCATAGGGCACTAAAGAACCCCAACATGGCTGTCCCATAGGATTTCAATTCCCATCCTGCCCTGCGGCTATCCCTATGGGTGTCCCACCAGTGGGATGCTGCCACCATGTTTATGGGGGGAGAATACCACCGTGGGAGGCAGACACCCTCTGTCCTGTGTCCTGTGTTTGTGGCATCCTGTTCTGGATGCCTGTCCCTTTAACACTTCATCCACACTGCTATGTTTACTCTTTCAAATTTACTTTGAGAGAACTCATTTCAATTTGTATATTTCCTTCTTTTACACATTCAATAGCTGCTCTTAAAAATCCTTTATACGGGTTACTGAAATACCAGCACACATGGCCAGGCGCTCGTTGCCACCGTAGCTGTCTGTAATGACAAACTTTAACATAGAATTTCACTCTCCATAACATACTGCATCTTTCAAAAATGTAACATTTAAGAAGTATTAACTACAATTTGACATGGACCCTCCACAACCAATAACTAATGACAGTTCATCGATCAACGGCATTTTGACATCACTTGAATTGGAATCTGCCATCTCTAAAGGCTACTAAAGACCACCACAGGTCTATTCGGCCTCAATTAAAAATATATTCCATACACTCTACTAATGCATCTCATTAAATTCGATACTTCACAATTGTTTCAAAAATATTTTAAAAAGCCAAAAGTTGATATATCTGGATTTAATGAAGAAAAAAAATCTTCTAAAAGTCTGAATTAGCGTAAGTCACCCTAATACAGAGTGTTCATAAGAAAAGTAATGATTTACTTCAGGAGGTAGAAGTACATAATAAACAAGAAAAGTTGCATCAAATATTTTAAATATTAAAATGTGCGCTTCAATTGAAATGTTTCAAGTCAGAATATTCTTGATTGTAAAAGAAATTTGCCATTTTTTGCCATCTGATAGTGGCACATAGAGGGCTAAATCCCTAGTACAAGATAAAAATCAAAAATAACATCAAATTCATAATCCCTGTCCTTGAAATAATCTAAAATGACAACCTACCTGCTTATGTTTGAAATTTGTTATTTTTAACCTTCTCTTAGAGGGATGGAACAACTGGTAATAATAATAATAGTAATAATAATAATAATAATAATAATACTAATAATACATTTTATTTAATAGGTGCCTTTCTTAACACTCAAGGTCACCTTACAATGAAATTAAGCAATATTAATAAAATAAAAACAAAGAGAACGATAAATCAAAAAGCAATAAAGTACAGAGGTAGCAGCAAACATACAAAGATAACAGGCAGTAACAGTGTTAAATTTGTAGCTGGTATGCCAGTTTGAAAAGATAAGTATAGAATCAAATATCAAAAATGTTATCATATTCCTGAAGAGCAGCCTCAAAATAGCCTAAAATGAAACTCCACGTGCCTATATTAGTGATCCCCAGTTTTTCAAATTTTTGTGAAAAGGAGTAACTTTGACCAAAGTGTCCCATTAGATGTGCCATGCTCACTTTCCAGCACTTCTGAAAATCTTTGCTGAAGACACCTATCAGTTTTCTGGGTGTCATTTCCTGCACAAAGGTCCACAGATTGCCTAAAAATTAGGTATTTTTTTGGGGGGTCTAGAGGGCCAAAAATAAGAGGAGTACCCCAAAAAGCCTGATGTCTCCCATAACTAGACATCAAGACGAGTCAAACAGTATATTATATGGGGGGGTATCTCGTACTTGTGAGCCAAGAGGTGCCAATTTAAAAAGAAAATAGCCTAAAGTGATTTGAAACATCACTGAGAATATTCTAACTTTTGAAAACAGTTAAAAATGTCCTCTAGCAAACCTGAATGAACGTTTTTATTTTTTTCTGTTTGTTTGCCACTCAGTGGTCCTTTGATATTATTTAATATGTTATGTAAAAGGTCGGCACGGTGGCGCAGTGGTAGCGCTGCTGCCTCGCTGTTAGGAGACCTGGGTTTGCTTCCTGGGTCCTCCCTGCGTGGAGTTTGCATGTTCTCCCCATGTCTGTGTGGGTTTCCTCGCACAGTCCAAAGACATGCAGGTTAGGTGCATTGGCGATCCAAAATTGCCCCTAGTGTGTGCTTGGTGAGTGTGTGTGCCCTGCAATGGGCTAGCACCCTGCCTGGGGTTTGTTTCCTGCCTTGTGCCCTGTGTTGGCTGGAACTGACTCCAGCAGACCCCCATGACCATGTGTTAGGATATAGCGGGTTGGATAATGGATGTTAATGTAAAATGTCAGCTTTTTCCTTCCTTTCTCAGTTTTTTCTTTTCCTATTCTAGTATGCTTTGCCCAAAACCTTGCACCTTGGGGTCTATAAATATATTCCATTCAAATATCATTTACCTTCTCTCAGCTCTCGATCTGGGAGTAAAGAATTGTTCCTTTTTTCCGAGATGGGAAAATACTCCAGCTCTCCATCGGTGCTCGATGGTACCCTTAGTAGGAAAACAAATGCATATTACTAGCTCATTTAGGAATATCTGCAGCATGGCTGACTTTAAAAATTCTTTTCTAATCTTCCATTGCTGATTACAGTGAAAGAAAGGCATGACATAAAATAAAGACAGACTGAGCTTTAGTAACGTGGCACGGCTATCCATCTGGTTAAGGCCAGGTCACTGTTGGATGTGTATGTTCTATGTCCTTCTTATCTTATTGGTTACTTAATTATTTTTATATTTAGGTATTACTTATTTAACGCCATCGATTTATGTGGTAAAGATCTGGCATGTGCCCTCAGCCCCATGTGACTACCCATTCCTGTGTCCTGCAATAATGTGTTGGCACCGAATAAGGCAAGCGGGCATACCTATTGACATCCTCCCGTCCACCACTGGAACTCCAGTAATTCTGAAATACACAAAACACAAGTTAGAAAAGTGGCAGTTCAGCAGGGATTAATGGAATAATAGAGGGGCAAATACAACATATACATACTACTACCAAATTAGCAATGCATCACGGTGACACACCGTCACTTTACAACAGGCACATGAGTGCAGCTCTACAGTTGTAAGGACCTACAGTCAGTGCTTCGCCATTAGTTCTCCTGTTAATGGTCCAAAAGAAGAGAAAACAGGTGGAAAAGGACTGTTTTTATGACTTTATCTCATTGGAAAAACAAACACAAAAACAGGCCTATTAAAAAAAAAAAGCATTTTACAAAGTGTCTGTTTTTTAAAGCACCAACTCTGGGTGTGATATTCTTTCTTCAGTTTAATGCATGGAGAACACTTTAATAGTGCAGTAAATGAAGCTCAAAAACACAGACAAATCCACAATAAAACACAACAATACAAAAAGCTCAGACTTTGCACACGCAACCCCAACTCCCCTGATCAATGACACAAATACAACAGGGTCACACACGATGTCACACGGGTCAGATGGATTGTACTTTGTAGCATAAGAGGTGCCATGATGGCTTCTTTCTGACTGAAGTGACACAATGGCTCAATACTTCCACCAAGTCCTGCGCTGATACAAGTCGCTCCTGTTTTAATGCTGATGGCCATTGTAGTGGCTCAAATATATTAATACACTGGGTCCTCAAAGACACTGAATTGGATTAAGCATCTTACAGAAAGAGATGACATATTATACAGTATGCAGATTTCTTTCTTTCTCCCATATCCTACATCTGTATCTTTTTTTTTGTTATTTATGCTGCATTTTGTTTCTTTGTATATCTAGAACCATTATGATTCATGTTTATGTTGCACTTCCTTTTGTAATACTATATTTGTAATTTTTGTATACTTTTCTGGGCAAAGAATAAGTTAAATTGTAAATTTGATAGATAAGTACTTTATTTGGGGTGAAACGTAGCTTTTACAGAAGCTCAAAAAAGATAGAAATATTAAAAAAAAGCAACAACCACTCCTTCTTTGAAAAATAGAAACTTCTAACATAGCAATCCCAGTCCCAGTGAGGCGTTACGCTGACATAATATTGTTGGTATAAGGAGCACCAGTTTGGTTTTTGACACACTTCTGCTGAATGATTCATTGGCTGAAAGTCCTCAGTGTTAGTGTGTCAAAAAGAGGATGTGCAGCATTATTCATAATGCCACTCAGATTGTTTGAATTCTCTCCTTTGCTACGACCTCCAGGGGGTCCAGAGTGTACCCTATAACTGAGCCTGAAATTAAATTAGCTTGTTGATTCGGTGGTCCTCTTTTGAAGTGATATTACCAGCCCAGCACACTACAGCGTAGAAAATGACACTGGCCATCGCAGAGTTATAGAACAATAATAATAATTCTTTGCATTTATATAGCGCTTTTCTCACTACTCAAAGCACTAAGCAATTGCAGGTTAAGGGTCTTGCTCAAGGGCTCAACAAAGCAGAGTCCCTATTGGCATTTACGGGATTTGAACCGGCAACCTAGAAGATGTGAAGGATGTCACATTAAAAGAACTCAGTCTCCTAAGGAAAAAGAGCCTGCTCTGCCCTTTCTTATACAGTCCCACTGGTGTCATGAGACTATTCCCACCTGTTACTGAACCCCCCAAATATTTGATGCAGTTCATCACCTCCACATTCACTCCCTGAAGAGTGGGCTTACGGTGAACTGGATTTAGTGGGCTTGGTAAAGAATAAAATGGCATCCCAGCCTGTGCTGTTTCCTGCCTTTTGTTAATTTTGCAAGCATATGGTTTAGAATGGATATCTTATTCTTCTTTCGGCTGCTCCCGTTAGGGGTTGCCACAGCGGATCATCTTCTTCCATATCTTTCTGTCCTCTACATCTTGCTCCATTACACCCACCACCTGCATGTCCTCTCTCACCACATCCATAAACCTTCGCTTAGGCCGTCCTCTTTTCCTCTTCCCTGGTAGCTTTATCCTTAACATCCTTCTCCCAGTATACCCAACATCTCTCCTCTGCACATGTCCAAACCAATGCAAACTCGCCTATCTGACTTTGTCACCAAAACTGAGCTGACCCTCTAATGTCCTCATTTCTAATCCCATCCATCCTTGTCACACCCAATACAAACGGTTTAGAATGGATATAAGGATCCATATTTTTAAATTGGGATATTTTTGTGCTGTTTACCAGTTTCAATTAAAATTTCTATATTCATTATGTGTGCAATGGTAATAAAAATAAACTGAATGGAAAAAATGGAACTCATCGATGGTTTAAAAGTTATTTATCCATTTTCCTAACCTGTTTTTTCGGGGAAGGATAGTAGGCAACTTCAGCCTATCCCAGCAATCACTGGGCAGGAACAATATTGGGTGAGGGCACTAGTCCACCTCACACACACACACACACACACACACACACACGCATCAATTTAGCAGCAGTGTTAAAGCTATTACTGTAATAGGCTGGATATTGCATCTGACTAAGAAAACAATTCTCACCAGCAGATGTCACTGCTGATCTATAAATATGAAGTTTTAATCCTCAACACAGCAATGAGCAGATTATGCTGGGGAGAGGTAAAGAAATTTGGGGAGTCTTGTTAGTACTTACTGCCCCCTGTTTTGTTATGAATATCATCCACGATTTGAATTTCAATAATGAAAAAAAGGATTAAATGCTAAAATTGATTGTTATAGCAAAGAAGTATCTGATCCTTAAACCCCTGAAATTCATTCACCTTCTGAGTTTATGGCCATGTAAAGGTGAAGCTAACACTGTAACTCTGAGAACACGTTTTCCAGCCTGCTACCAGACATACTGCAGAAGTCAACTGGAAAGGATTAAACCCAGATTTTTCACTCAATGAATGTCTATGTCTCAGCTTCTTACTAGACCGAATCTAATTAGAACACTTTTAGGAAGAACAGACCACTCAGGCCAAAAATGCCTGTCAATCCAATCTACCTAATTCCTTTAAAATAACATCAAGTCGAGTTTTGAAAGTCCCTAAAGTCCTGCTGTCTACTACACTGCTTGGCAATTGATTCCATGTGTATGTGGTTCTCTGTGTAAAGAAAAACTTTCTAACGTTTGTGCGCAAGTTACCCTTAAGAAGTTTCCAACTGCGTCCCCATGTTCTTGATGAACTCATTATTCAAGTAACAGTCTCACTCTACTGTACTAATTCCTTTCTTGATTTTGAAATCAGCAGTCAAATCATCTCTAAATCTCTGTTTTCTTAAAACATTCCAACTCCTTCCACATAGTTCATACTTAGCAGTCCTGGAATCAGTGGACTTTTCACTAGCGCTGCTATGCCTTTTTTGTAATATGGAAACCAAAACTACACACAGTATTCCAGGTGAGGCCTCACCAGTGTGGTTTAAAGCTTAAGGATAACCTGCTCCAACTCGAACTTCACACATTGTGATTTATAACCTCACGCCTTATTAGCCTTCTTAATGACTTCTGTACACTATCTGGATGTCTAGTGCTCTAGTGAGAGTATTGGTAGTAGTAGTAGTGTTGCACAGTACTGAAAAACACAATCTATAAAACAATACGGTACCAGCAGTTTAGTGCTTTTACTACTGGAAGTCAACAGTAGGTTTAGAAGACCTTGTGCTTAGCACTTTGCTCTTCTGGTCTTCGAGGTTCTGGATACTCCACTGAACCATATTCAACTTTGAAGAGAAGGAGACTCCATGCTGCTCTTCAACAATCTGGAGACTCCACTCGGGTACCCCCTCCCAATACTCTTTGACATGATGGAAACTCCATGTGGAACCTCCTCCACTCCTCCCATCAATGTTCTGGAAAATTGAAAAGGTGGATGTGCAGCATCTGGTGGTTGAAGTGGCTCTCCACTCTCTATGTCAAGCACATGGAGTGTTCTGAAAAGTAATGCAATGTCTTCTTCTTGTTGTTCAAAAGTGGAACCTTGGAGTGCGGAAAGGGAGGGAGGGCCCAATTTATGTGGCGCAACAGGGAAGTTGCGCAATTGTGTGCCGCACCATGGAGGCTGTAGTGAAACACTTGAGGATTTATCCATGATTTGCATCAGTATCATTTCAGTGCTAATAATGAAGTCTGAAAGCTGGTACCAATACCGAAGTTAAAATTTAATACTGATCCAACACTAAGTAGTGGTGGTAATGCTAGTATCATGGTGTGTGCAAAGCAGATTGCAATTTTTACTTTCATATAATTTCCAACATGCAGCACATCACCACTGTTCAGCCCCATAATAAGGTATATAATAAGGCCCCTTCTCATAAGGTTCAAGTTTCAAACCTCCCATTGTGTATTCAAGTCTAACATTTTTACTTCCTATGTGTAATACTTTACATGTAAAACATTAGACTTCATCTGTGACGGCACGGTGGTGCAGTGGTAGCGCTGCTGCCTTGCAGTAAGGAGACCTGCGTTCGCTTCTCTGGACCTCCCTGCGTGGAGTTTGCATGTTCTCCCCGTGTCTGCGTGGGTTTCCTCCGGGTGCTCCAGTTTCCTCCCACAGTCCAAAGACATGCAGGTTAGGTGTATTGGCAATCCTAAATTGTGCTTGGTGTGTGCGTGTTCCCTGCGGTGGGCTGGCGCCCTGCAGGGGGAATTGTTCCTGCCATGCGCCCTGTGTTGGCTGGGATTGGCTCCAGCAGACCCACGTGACCCTGTGTTAGGATATAGCGTGTTGGACAATGATCGACTGACTTCATCTGCCACAAATTTGCCAAAGTCCCACTGTAATCATCTGGCTGATTCTTCACTATCTGCCATTCCATTTAGTTAAATATCATCTTAAAACATAAACAGCTTGTTATTTATGTTCTCATCAAAATCATGTATATACTGTATGTATTTAATAAGGCCAGTGGCTCAGCAATGGAATGGGACAACATTTTTAACAAGACAACACTTTTAAAAAATTCCTTTCACCATTGCTACCAGAGTCAATTTTGCATCTACCTCTAGACTATACTCAGTATTTGATCCTTAGACTTACCAGAATTTGAGACAATGACATGATACAGAGAAGGTAATTGCACAAAGGAACCACTAGGGGTCTCAGTTTGAACGGTTTTGAAATTCTTGGCACAAAGCCAACCACCTGTCCCTAAATTGCTGCTTCCCCTTGTTTGAGTGCAGTCAGCCAGGGGAATTCCTGGGTGTCTCTGGAATGGCAGCTTATGCTATGGAAAACAGAAACATGGATACGTCATTGGAGACCCAGCATCTGCAGATCTGTGCTTGACGTCCTCATTCTATTTGACAGTGTAGCTCAGAAAATCAGAGAATTCCACTTAAATTTCAGAAAAGCTTGTATGTAGATTTCATGCCAGGCATCCCACCGAGTTTTACTGCTGTCAACTCTATTTTGGGCATCAGTGTCCCTAGGAGCTTAAAATTGCAGACACTGAGCAGTGAAAATATTTTCCAATTTCCGCTTGGCGGAGATCCTCTTGTTCTCTGTTTCGTGTCCTTTGGTGCACCTGCCCTCTAAGGTTTGCCCCTTAGTACTCCTTTTGAGCTCCTTGCCAGTTGAGCTCTGTTCACTGAAGTTAAACACCATGGAGTGTAACAATCTCCAACATCTCCTTTTACCTTGGTGCTCCAGAATGACTTATGGCTCGACTTTTTTTCTTCTGCAACTGGGACACAACTTTAACTGCTTCTTACCCAATGTATCCCCAAAATTATTAAACATACTCAAAACCATGAAACATATGCATAAGCTGCCATACCGATTCAGTGAAATCCAGTTCCATGATCTCACTTCCTAGGTGGAGCAGTGCCACTTCCTTCTTGTGCCTCCTCACATAGCGCTCCACGTCCTGTTGAGACAAAATACATTAGTACACCATTAATAGACCTTCTTATACTTGAGAGTATATTCTGGTCTGACTGACCCTCAATGTTTAGACATATTCTTGAATGCACCTACTATGAGAAATCTGTGATGGTCTCCACAGCTTCTATTAGAGACCAGTTAGACGTCCCATCACATTGATACTAGATTACCTGTTTATATATGCAAATCATCAAATGTAATTTCCACAAAAATTGTGATACCTCCAAATCAGGGGCGGGCGATGTTGGTCATGGAGAGCCGCAGTGGCTGCAGGTTTTTGTTCCAACCCAGTTTCTTAATGAGAAAACAATTATTGTTGATGAAACACTTATTGTTTAAGTGACATTTTGATGCTTCATTTTAGTGGTCTCGCTTGTTCCCCACCCTCGTTGCTTATTTCAATCTTAAACAGCTGCATTAATTGTTTTAATGGCTCCTTATTAGTAATAAAATGTAAATGACAAAGCAGTTCTCCATCCAGTTTGTTTTCATTTACATCTGTGTGTGTTCATCATGCACTGTTTGATTTAATAAAACATGTAATAGAAATTGTGACAGACTGAAAATGATCTGTTTTAGGCTTCAAATCATTTGGATGATATCCTTGGAGAGTCAAAAATCTACTATATAAGATCCTTACATTGCAGACTAACAATCCACTGCGGCTCTCCAGGACTGACATTGCTCACCCCTGGTCCAAATGATTTACAAGAAGCATTGAGAAGGGGCTGAATGGCAAAAATCAACCATACCACTTCTCCTCAGCCCATCAAAGCAATGGCCACGATGAAATTTAGTCTGATCCACTTAATGCTTCAGCTCTCCCATTACAACTCTGCTCTGTGATACCCCACTCAGCGACTCATCATCCCTGAGACAGCAGCAATGGAACTGAAACTAGGGGCCAATCTGCACTTCTAGCTGAATTACACAGCAGGAGGCTCACACCTCTCACGTCACATTTGTCAATCCCCTGTGTGACTCTAAGTCTCAACACAATTTCTTTCTGCTCACTCATCCTCCCTGAAACTGTAATGGCAGTGCTTGAATTTGGAGCTTAACTTCAGTTTTGGAGGAGGATGTTCTGTAAACCAAGTTTACAGAACCACGAGTTTGAATGTCAACACTACTGTCTGAAGAATGATCAGCAGGGACAACAGGCGTTTTCTTAAATAACTTAGTCGACACATTGGGTGGTATGGCAGGAACCCACCAACTGCACTCACTAATACCAGACCAATTTAACCTCCTTATAGCGGTATTCTTATCCTGTTGAATTTTTTTAATAAGAAAAATGTTATTATGTGTAACATGCAAATCTCAAACCATCAACATAAATACAGTAGGTAAGGTATGTCTAGTGTCCAGTGCTGAACTGTTACAGATTTAGCACACATCCTTCATGTGACAAGTTTTAAGACAGCCACCAATGTTGTAATTGGCCTGTAAAAGCAAGTTTCTTTGCACACTTTTCTTCTAATATTTTTTCTATTGCTTGCACATGAAAGTGGGCGGAGTGGTTTATCTGAGGCTAGGGATTTGCACTGGCAATCGGAAGGTTTGGTAAACCCAAAAAGTGACTCTACTTCGTTGGGCCCTTAACCTGCAATTGCTCCATCCTGGGTATGACGTTAATCTGCATCCAGCCCTGCATGCAGGCCCCCCAACCTGCAGGGAAAAAATTGGGGGTTGGTGGCAGAACTGGCACTCCAGCCCACATAACAAACCTCACACTGGTTCCATTCCATCCGAACTAGTGTGGTGCTGAGGTGTCACCCGTTGTACGGCTGCACTTGGGTCATAATCTGGGATGCTGAGTTGTTATGTGCAGCAATGAGTAGTATCAGTGCATGCTCCTAACCTAACTTTGCACATGAGCGGGTAGAATGTCAGTGCCTGACCTACACAATGGACATGCCCATTTTGTTATTGTACGCTACCACAACCCAATGCTTGGTGACTTCCACATTTCCTCTGACACAAACATTGACAGTTGCTGCATTGTGAACACAGCCTAGTAGGCTACCATCTTTCTCGTTCTACCACTTGGTTGCAATCATTTCATGCTTCTGCCTTGCTGAAACTTCACAAGACCGAACTCACCAGGCTTATCACGGCAGTTTGGATGTACAGTGTCATATGCATCAGATTCACTATCTGTGTCAGCATCTGGCAACTAATTCACATTGTCATTGCCATCATTTCAACTAACGGTACAGTTTCAGCTTGTTCTAGAACTGGCTTTACACTTTTTTGTATTTTGATTGTGTGTTTTGGTTAAAGGCTTCTCGTCACTCATAAATATTAGCACAGAGGGGAAAAACATAGACATATTCATGACTTTTTGCAGCATGATATTATTTTATCCACTAGTTGACTGCAGCAGTGTGTCCAGAGCGTCATTCAGGCTTTACACTATACATTGAATCATAGTAGTTTACCCAGACAGACACTCGGGCTTTACCATATTTACATAGAATTCCAAGCCTAAGATACGCTCAGGGTCTTACACCAAAGTGGTTAACAGAACAGATAACATATAACAAACTTTTTTGTGGGTTTTTAAAAAACTTGCAAACCCACTAGGCATAAATTTGCTCTAAGTTGTTATTCCACTACTTATATTTAACTCTACTAACTGCAGTATGTGACACTTTATATGTATGTCCCTGTCCAATTCACAGTTTTTATACCCAAGTAATTCATTTTTGGTGTAAGTTCCATGTTTTGTTTTCTATTTGCAAAGTTGTTTTTTGTTACAGTTTTAATTTTCTTTGTTTGCACAATGCCATCTTATTTGCTGTCACATAACCACAATCATCACCAGGAATGGCATAACAGGATGTGACAATATACAGTAAATATGGCAACGACTGCACACTGATTCCTCCCTCAGATTTAGCTGATTTCCCAAGTTGGCCCTAGCATTTTGTACTTTGGTTTTGACTTTGTTACTGGCTTTGACATTTGCACTCATCTCATCTCTTGGAGTTGGTTGCCCTTTCACTTTCTTCGAAAAAGTCCATTGGCTCCACTTTCATTTGCTGGCTTCCCTTTTGCTTGGAGTATCCTGAGGCACATAAATGTGTCCTTAACACTAGCTGATGTCCACTTTAAACATTGATAGTCTGCTACTTTTGTTGGGCTGCTGCATCTTCAACACAAAAAAAAGTGGTAGCCATGGTATCACAAAATATGGTTGACGTGTTATAAGTTAATATGTCACTTACTGTTGCCATGCATGGAAAGACATTTGCATGCAATGGGCCCTGCTTCTGAGAAGAGGCTCTCTACCTGATAGCACTCACTACTTTTAAACTGACTTACAGTAATTGTACATTTTCAAACGTCTGGGTACCCCTGTAGGTAAGAGTGTTTAGATAAAATATTGTAGCATAACAATACAATCTTTTTTTCCTAATTCAGGTCTGAAGTGGGCCAAAGTCTGTTTTGGATACACTGGGTGCAAAGCACAAAACCAGTCCACCACAGGGCCCACTCACACATAGGAAATTTGAAATCACCAAAGAACTTAACTGGCACATTTTTTGGTTTATGATTCTTGTTAATAAAGAGTATAAGCTGGGGCGAGGTTAACATGCCAGTCAGATGGCCCATCAACCACAAAACACTCCATCCCCTAAACACTTACACTTCACCTCTGAGATGAGCAATAACAGGAGGAAGTTGCAGTGTTGGTCATTGCTGGATGTTTTCGTCAAGCATTTGGAGGAGTGGAAGATGTTGACAGTATGGAAGTCTTTTTCCATAGGAAGGAAAATCACATGAAATATCCCATTATTTTTAAGAAATTCCTTCAAATTACCCCCTCTAAAATACAATTTCCTGAATTTTTTACCCCAATGGCCCTGATTTGTCCTCAAAAGCATAGGGTTTCCCCCTGTTCCTGCAACCCTGGTTGCCAAGATGCTACACCCTTTTGCAAGAGAGTGTGATCCTGGGAGTCACACATTATGACATCTTTGGTGCAACACTTTAAATTCTGGTGCTGTGGATCCATCTGCATACATAGAAAACAAAGAAAACCTGAGTGTGTGAGTATGTGTGTGTGTGTGTGTGCGTGTGCAGTTAAGAGTGATTCCTTGATACCTGTTGGCTATTAAACGTAGGACATCTGAATGGAGACTTCAAATTTAGTTTACTGTTTTATGGTTTAGACATACGTTAGGGTGGCTGTTTGGTTACTGAATCTGGCCAGTTTACTGGCATTTCCAGTCCATGAACCTCATTTATAAAGCTTGTGTATGCACAAAAAGAGTTTTGAATTGTGTGTACTTAACTTTCCATTCAAACGTTGGGGTTTATAAAAGAAAACTTCACATAAAAACTTGTGTATATTTATAACAATTTTAGAGAAACTGGGAAATGACGACCCCCTTGATCAAGCAGGTTAATGCAGCCAAACCAGCTAAATGACGACTCACATCTAATTCATATCAACGAGCACCTTATTAAAATATGAGTTGAATGACAAACATGTTAAACCTCAAAAGTATGGAATATGATGTATAGACTCGATCTGAGTTCTTTTTCAAGAGGGCCAATGCTGCGTATTTGCACTGAAGAACTTTTTTGGTTATTTATCAGTTTGTGACTTCTCTGGGAACTGGGTGGACAAGTCAGGAATATCTCAGCCAAGCTTCACTCCATCACTCTATCATCCATCTTCTGTGGTGAAAGCCATCAATGGACTGAGGAGGTGCTACCTCCTGTTTTTTTGCATTGCTTGGATGTACATACATAAAACAGAAAATTTTTTTGCTAACATGAAAAGGCAATTTGCAGCAGTGTCCGGTTCTCCTAATGTAACTCTGATCACTTTACTGCACTCATATTGCTTTTGTTAACCGTAAGCTGTTACATTCTATTAACACACAAGTCATCTGTGATGCCGAGATGAGACTGACGAATGTCATGGCTTCAGTCTCCTGGTCAACCTGTCATTTAATTATTTTGAGGCAACATAGCTTTGGCAGATGTGAGGGGTACTGGTTTGTTGGTAAGGAAACTGTCTGACCCCCAGTTTTTCATATCGTCTATAGTATTCATTGTATCAGCAATCACATCATTGCATGTGCCAGATGATAGTGGCGACCCGCTCAGACGCTGGCACCTCACACAACGCAGAGAAGAAGCACTATAATCCCTGCTTGACCTCAGTTGCAGAGCACAGGCAGATGATCTTCAATGCAAGTGGTGGGGTCTCGACACATCAGGATGAAGGCTGCCAATGAGCACCTGCAGCATTGCCACTGCATATGTATGAGGTTGATTAGCATCGAGGTGCATTCACAAACACACATTTACAAGATGATGTTACTTATAAAAGTAAATTGTGTAGAAATCTGCATATGCCAGGTTTTATAAAGCTGTTTTTTAAGAGTATCCAATGTCACAGGTGACTGGGGAGGGGGGGGGGGGGGGGGGGGGGATGACCTGGCCGGGACGCCCCAGAGTAGTGCTTACACCTCCCCCAGACAACATGAGGGCGACCGCTCTGGTGGCAATGGGGACCACGGGTCCAGAGCTTTGAAGCTCAACCCTGTAGGAGCCCGGGGTCACCGCCAGGGGGTGCCCCAATGCCTTGGGAGCCCTGGACCTCAGCACTTCCGCCACACCCAGAAGTGCTGGGGGTAAGAGGATTGGGGACACCCAGAGTGTTTCCGGGTGCGCAGCTGGCACTTCCGCCACATTGGGGAGTGCCAGCGGAAGATTGTCGGGAGGCACCTGGAGCACATCCGGGTGATTATAAAAAGGGCTGCCTCCCTCCATTCGATGGCTGGAGTTGGGTGGAAGAGGATGGAGCTCGGAGGAGAGGAGTGGAGGCGGTCAGAAGAAGAGAAAGGCATTGTGAAGAGGCAAGGACTTTGGGGTAATTGGTGCTGCAGCACAGGGTTGTGTGCTTCACCAGTTGTAAATAATCTGTAAATAAACGTGTGTTGGGTGACAAAACGATGTCTGCCTGTCTGTGTCTGGCCTGTGCCCCACACCATTTAACATTTTTTGACATGCACATATTTGACGATCAAATCCATGCAAAGTTTTATAAGGACATCTTCAGTCACATTGTTTGTCTTTCCTTATACAAGGCATAATGCACATCAGGTAATTTATTAGTCAGGTAGCGGCCTAAAGACTTGGGCAGAAACTATCTGTCTAATTAGGCAAGAAGTTCAGACCAAATCAGGATTTAACCTCCAATTAAGGAAGACTGGGCTAGTGATCTTGAAAGCTCCCACATGAAATCTCATTCATGTGCACACAGATCTCACAAATTGCACACAGATAATGATGGAAGGCCCAACAGGCAAGTTAGTCCAGACTCTTCAGTCTGCTAGCAGGTCAGAGCTGTAAAGTCTTTACCTGCCGTGGCATAAATTCATCTGATATGCCCTCTTCCGTCAGACTTCTTCTGTAGAAATCCACATTTTCCGAAAGAAATTCATCTCCTTCATGAAAAAGCAAGTAAGAAACAGCACATTCAAGAGCCTTGTCCATCTTTCCAGCTAAGAGAAGAAAAAGAAAGATTTACACTTACTTATTTTGTCTGACACATTTATAGAAGGTGACTTCAACAACATTTGAGATACATTTGGTTACATTTCTTTTGTTTTTCCAATTGGAGCACAAGCAACTGAAGTGACTTGCTCTTGGTCACACAGTGTCAGTAGCGAGATATGAACACACAACCTCGTACAATTAATCTTGCACATATTGGACTTAACCAGTAACAACCCACTTAGTTACGGGGAACCAAAATGCAAACACGAGAGATGGCAAAAAATATATAATCAGTGCATAAACTTGTAAAGAAAAGTGTAAAATATAATAAAAAATAGTGAATAAAATTAAAAATCAATGTGTAAAATTAAAAAAATGATGCATGAAATTACCCTAGAAAATAAATTATCAAAAAATTCAAAGATTTGACACCAAAAACACTGGTTTTGAATTTCTTTCATTTTTTTCTTTGTGTTTGCATTTTGTTTCCTTTGCCTCTGTTCTAACCCACATTCATGCAAGTTAAACCAGAGCAAAGGACAAGCAATCCCAGACCCTCAAGACCCAATTCCATCCCAGCTCCTGTAGTTCCATTTCATTACCTTTAAAGTAGGCAAACTGCAGGTAGTCATAGTGCAGAGGGAGGTAGTTCTCCATGGGAGAAAGACGCCCAGGCCTGGTGGCGAGGTCTCTCACACACTCGTGCTTGCAAGCTAAAACCTGCGTGTAGTGATCTGTAAGAGAAAGACCAACATCACTGACGTCCAAGTCTCCAGAAAGCGCTCAGGTCATGCGTGCAGCTCCAAGTGTTCAGAAAAGGAGATCTTCAATGAGCACCCAACATGTTCATACCTGGGAAGTTTATTTGGATCTATAATGGGACAAGTGAACTCTTAGGGTCTGTCTGTGTGGTAGCTTTGCAAAGGATTTTCAGGTGTCAACGAGTGTTTGTCTATAGGGGATCTCTCCGAAAAGGATGAAAGTGAAAGGGCCAGAATCTGGGTACATAAAGGGGTATGTCCTATCTTTCCATTAATAAAAGACTGAATTAAGTTCTAGGATCAGAGCCCAACTCTGTATTGGCAAATGTCCAATGCTGCTTAAGTCCTACAGAGTGTAGAAAACAGCCTGAGTTAATAAAAAGGCTGGTGTCTCAGAATTGAATGAGTGTAGAATCCTAAATTGGAACGTGAACTTCATACACTGCACTAGTGAGGGAACTAGAGCTTCACTGAGTGAGGAGGCTAATGGACTCTAACTTGGCTGAGGTGCCCCGTCACAGTTCCTTAATTTGACAGAACATTAAAGCAAAGCCAATTCCGTAGGCATCCCTTCTCCTGATGATCTAAACTCGGCAGATGTAGGACTTTGCTCCCTTTAATTAAACCCACTTGTATGAAATCAGCTGACTGGCACCCTGCCATTTCCAGCAGGATCCTAGTAAAGTAACATGAGCAGGAAGATGCTGTAACTGCACTTTTCTAGCACATATTCTGTAGCATTGCCCTGCTTATTCTTTCCTGTGAGCTTTATAAATATATAACCTTTGTATATATATAGCAACATTTATTCTCACAGGACTAAAATTGGTGGTGTGATGAGCTCCTGATGAGATGGATGGTTATGTCTGGAAGTAACAAAAGTGAAAACATTAAACAAGCAGATACCAGGAGTAAGTTTCTGAAATGGAGGAGGAGACAGTTTGATTCAAAGGGCTTAAGTGACATATGGCGGGGAGACCACGACTAAACTGAGGGGTGACTTCTTGGAAGGAAAAGGAAGAAACTGAGAGGCGATACTGAAAAAAGGCTGATGGAATGACCAAGGAGAACACTGGCTGATGTTCCAAATTAGACATTAAATCACAATCTCCTCCGCCCGCCTCCAGTTCAGTCACTTCCTCACTGTCATATCAGCAAACGTCAGCTCCTCATCCATTTGAGAATCAGACTCTTGGGCCAGGCTTCTGTCTGGGATTTTTAACACCACCTCCTTCCTTTCTTCATCCCCCTGAGTATAACTCAGAGTTCCGATGCAGAAACATTTTTATGTCAATTTCCTTCTTTCTCCTTAAATCAAAACCTTAAGCAAACACAGAAATCCCTGAAGTAACGTGCCTTTAGCAGCCGTTGGCTCATTTCCTTCATTTGTTTTCCAGTTACTCAGTATCACATATTGTGCTTTTTGTACCATTGCTGGATGATTTAAGGATTAGTGAAGTTTTTCCTCTCCATTTGAATAGATTATTTTTTTTAATTGCTCATTTAGACACAAAGACTGACATGGAGCCCTTGAACAGCCCCTAACACACGTCCACTTGCAGTTGCAGACGCACATGAGGAGTTCTCCCTTTTGATCCTTCAGTTCTGGTAATGCCTAACTCTAGCTTTAAAAACTCCTTAACACAGACCCAGAGGAAAAACAGAAGACGTCTTAGCTCTTTTACTTGTATTTATAAACACAGCCATTTGTATCAAATGAGGCTGTTCATTTCCCCAGGGCTGTTGATTTTTTTTTGGATTTGCTAACATTAGGATTATGTGCATCTTAAAACTTTCACAGACACAGAAATCAGCCCACAGAACAGGGGGCAAAGCGCAATTCACCTAAGCTAGTCGATTGGTCTACCTGAAATGGCCTTGTGTAGGTGCGGCTGATACTCCAGATACGCATGGTCTTCAAATTTCTGGGGGCCTTCACACAGAGCCCGGCACTCCACGTCCGCCTTGAAGTACTCGACCAGGGCTTCTTCAAACGACTTGATGGCCATTTCATAGTTTTCATTGTCATAGTGTTTCACCCCAGTGCTGAACGCTTGCTGTAACAAAGGTAAGCAGAGTGGTTAGGCGGGGGCAGTGGGGGGGGGGGGGGGACATGTTAAACAGGAGAGCACACTGATATTTGAGCCAAAAACAAAATCTGTTGAAAGATTACTTTGGTATTTTTCAAGTCAAAGTTACTTTTTTCACAATTGTGGTGTACATTAATTTGCCACAGGATATTGTGTTCTAAAGTGAAGCACTTTTTAAAAATATTTATAAATATAGTGTCAGTCAGTGTTGATTAGTGAAATTCACCTAAGTGTTTTGGCAGTGAATATACAATGTGACATCTTTCACTAAACATTTCCCATGGAAACACTTTCCATAGATGAATTATTTTTCCCAGTGCCCCATGATGCTTTGCGAGGCCAGTGTGACATCACATAATGTTAAATAGAATAGTTCCCCCGCCCTGAGTATACAATGTTAATTCTAGTAGTGGGCTAAAAATGAACAGAAAACTTGTGAATATATTTAAACAAAAAGCACGCCACACAGAAGGAAACTGGAAATGCGTCTGTGTATTCATATCGTGGCATTTTGTATGGACTTGTTTGTGACCTGTATGTAATACATATGCCATCCCACTTTAATAATATTACCCAGAACGCTGTGCAGTTGATGCAAACAGGAAGGAGTGAAGAATCCGGTGCTTTAATGTTGCACTTATTTGGTAGCAGTGGGAGTGAATGAGCAAAAGCATCAGAGAAAAACAAAAACCTTTACAAACCTTTTCAGTTTGATAAAGGTGAGTACCTATTATGGAATCTGTGGTGGGCAAGCCTATTGAGTTCATGCTTCCTGTCTGCCACTGTCTGCAAGAAAGTTTGCTGTTCTGATATTTAATTGCATTTATTAGGAGTGCAGTGGTTAGCACCACTGCCTCACAGCTCAGGTCTCATTTTTGGCCACAGTATAGTCCAGTATAGTTGGAAGACATTTCCCTAGCCATCTGGGACACTTTAAAGACCGCTGCACCATTATAATCCACTAAGAAATAGTTCAGTTCCTTCTTCACCATTTACTTTCACAGAGTTTTGGCGAAGTTGACAAACATTTCTGCAATTTCGCCAAACACAAGGCAAAGCAAATTTAGTGGGGTTCGTGCATCATTACTCTTTAAAATTGGATCCAAAGAAAAGGAAGTCCTTTGGAGAGTACATAATAAACCCAAAATCAACATGGATGGGTGGACTGGTGGCTCTGAGGCTAGGGAGCTGTGCCAATAAGCTGAAGGTTGCTGGTTCAAATCCCATAAATGCCAGAAGTGATTCCACTCGGTTGGGCCCTTCAGCAAGGACCTTAACCTGCAATTGCTCCATCCTGGATGTGATGTTAACCTGCATCCAGCCCTGAAAGCAGGTCCTCCAACTTGCAGGGAAAACGTGGGGGTTAGTGACAGGATTGGCACTGCAGCCACTGTAAAAAAAACCTCACACTGTTCCACTCCATTTGAACTAATGTGGTGCCCGGATGTTGCATGGCTACACTCGGGTTCTGATATGGGAAACTGAGGTGGTTTGTATTGGGTATAAATTAGAAAATACACGGAGGTGCATTCAAGGAGCTGGTCAAAGTGGTTTTCAAAGTGGAAGCATTTTAACTTCATCAAAGAAACCTGTGACCACTATCCCTATTGATATCAATTTATACATTATATTTATATATGCATTACAATTATATTTATTAAATATCTTGTAACAATAAGTCATATTCAAAAATCACAGTGATAACAGAATGTAATCTATATATACTGTATAAAAGTCAATGTATGTATGTGTGCATGTATGTATGTTCCAGCATCACTTCCGAACGGCTGGAGCGATTTTCATGAAACTTGTTTCTCATTGGTCGACTAAAAATACTGCAGGGTGAAATCAACCCTAACCCACCTCATTCTGGGTAGGGTGGGGGGATGATCTTGCGATCTTGTATGCATGTTATCATCCAGTTGACACTCAGAATGACCACCAGAGGGCGAACTGGAGGTGACTGCCAGCATTCTTTATGTTTGAGCACCACCGCGCCCCTGTTGCTTTTGAAATTTAATAGAGTTCTACGCGTGTGAGTGTGTGTGTCTGTCCGGCCTGGAAGTGAGACGTAGAGTCGGGGTGAGGGCTCCAGCTCCGAGGATACACAATCGAGGCCAGCACACCGGCAAAAGGAAACATCCTAAGAAAGACAGTCACTTAGCTGCTAATGCACAAACGATGCGAGCACATCTGCAACATGAATCCTCATAGCAGAGAGATGCTCAGAGTAGTTCTGACGATTTCAATACTTTGTAGGATCCCGTGCGGCTTACACAGTTAGTATATAGCAGACAACCGCCAGCATTCTTTATGTTTGAGCGCCACCACGCCCCTATTGCTTTTCAAATTAAATACAGTTGGCCGGTTCTGAGCATCAACTGGATGATAACATACATACAAGACCGCAAGACAAGGACATTAGTGAGTCTTCATTGTTTGTTAATTTATTTTTAAAGTTGTGTTTTTTTCTAATTGTATTTTTCTCAAACAATTAAAAAAAAACTTTATTTTCCTCTTGGGCAATGCTGGGTATTTCAGCTAGTTAAATATATATTTTAGGGAACCTAACATATATTGTATGTTTTCAACAGCATTTTACAATATCAAGTACTAAGAGGTGAAGCCCAAATAGGATTGTGGTGGCATAAGTAGCTTTGATAGTCAGCAGCGTCCGACTCTCGTGATCCCAGAAGGGCATCGATTGATGGCCTAATGTTAGCTGCTATTCATGGAGTAGGACCTATGACCTTGTAATTCATAGTTTCTAAACAAAACATTTTTGAAAGAAGTTCCAGATGGAGAGGTATAATCTGTATTTAAGTCACCACATGCACAAGCAAAAGAAGTGAATGTGATGGCGAGTTCCCAGCCCCACTCATGATTCTGCCTCCACTTCAATAATTTTCTTTTTCTGTCAGCAGCAGTTATCAGATATGGAAAAGAAAAAAAAAACAAGCATGTTGAAATAACCTCTCTAAGGTAAATTCGAAAGAGTAAATGAATCTGCAATTGAGGTATTCGGTTTAAGGACAGACAATTTCAAAAAATGTGCATGCTGTATTTGGGATACCTTAAGGAAAATTTAAATTTCGTGACAAATTTCGTGTAACAAATTGCAATGCAGTCGGTCTGAAAGAGACTCAAGTTACTTCATGTGGATGACTGATGGACAAATGTGACAACAGCAATTAGGGGTTCAGCAACGTATGTGAATGCACATAAACAAAAAAGGGTGAAGAAATTCATGTATGTGGAAAGTACAAAGAATTGTCATAAAGAAATGTGAAGGAACATCAAGGGCTGCAACAGACGGCCTTAAATGTAGAGACACATGAAGATGGTGACTTCTGTCCTAATTAAGAAATACACACAACTGCATACACACATTCACAAATTAATATACAGTCACATAAGTGTTAGTGTGTGCAGCAGTACACACTCTCACAGCATTCATACAAAAGCAAACCCACAGGAACTCACCAATACACAACCTGTCACTTGGGCATAAGGTCGCACTTCAGTGTACAATCCACATGTGTTTTTACTTACTGTGTTGTAATATTATTTCCTCCGCACAACGTTTTGAATTGGTGCTCGCTGAAATAAAATAACCACTGATGGGTGGAGATTTGCAAAACACAGTTCCACCATATAGTACATCTGCATGAACACAGTTGACCGCTACAAATCCACACAAGCCTCACACAGGCAGCCACACAAAGGCACATTTGTGCACACAGCTACTCATTTACTGTAGAACCCATCTAAACAGAAGCAGAAACCACTGCACACCTTTAAACACACACAAAGGCAGGCATATTTGAGCCATTGAGCAAGGCCCTTAATCTGAAGATTACTCCAGGGGCGTGCAGCACAATGGCTGATCCTGCACTCTGACCCCCAAAGGTCATGCGACAAGACTTAATAAAGGATTAATAAAGTATAACAAATCAAAATAATTATGCACATATGCACAGTCCTGCATGTAAACCTTGTGTCCTTTATGCCACCCACGCAGTCTCACACATACAGTACATCTGTTGCTCACTTGGTGCGGCCGAGCCTCTCTGTCCAAGAAGTGGCTTTCTTCTACACCGTCTAGCAGCTTGTACCGTTCCAGGTTCTGCCTCATTTCCATGTGCTCTGGGTTCGCCACGAAGAAAGTGTGAGCAGCAGCAGCTGCCTTGTCCATCTGGTTTAACTGGGAGAAAAACATAGTAGACTGGTTAGGGGCAAGAATGCGGGAGATAGTAGAAAACATGAAAATGAAGGACAGCAAACTTGGCAGTGGCAGTCAACAAACCAAATACTGTATGTTGGCCAAGCAGAGCTGCTGGGAGGTAAAAGTTGACGAAAATTGTAACAATGGCTAACGTCATCCCAGTTTGAAATGGGATGTTGAAAAGGATCAAATTAATTATGCTGTTTATCCACTAATCCTTACAAATGCAAACAAACATTTTATGGCTTTACTTATATAATCATAATTTGTTTAACTGGGATTACTCAACACTGCGACTGACGTCTTATTCAGGATGGGTTCCTGCCTTGTAGCCAGTGCTGCTGAAATCAGATCCAACCCCCAGTGACCCTGTATTGGACTAAACAGGCTCTGAAATTGGATGGAAGGAAGACTTTTTTGGCAGCTCATCAATATAAAAACTTAATAATGTCAGACCAATTGATCCATTTTCTGATCCACTTAATTTAACTGTTGGGTCACAAGACGCCAGAGCCTCTCCTGGCAGCATTAGGCAGAAAGTGGCAGCCAGCCTAAAAGGATGTAAATCTGAAGCAATTATCCATCCATCCATTCATAACTGAACATGAATAATCTGAATCAGGTTCACATGGAGGGGAGAATTTGTCAGCATCCATTCATCAAAAGCCACATTTTACATGTACTCCATCACTGATATGGACCCAGTTTAGAGCAGCTAATCAAACCAAAATGCACATCTTTGGGAAGTTAGAAGAGAAGGTTGCATCATGATGCAATGATATTCAGCTTTTAAGGCATTTTCAGGGAGCTGAGGACACGTGAACTAATCTCTAGTAAAACCTACAGCTGGATTATAAAGCTTCAGAGGAAGATCACTTTATGAAGATAAACAAACACGCAAAGCCAACACAAAATAAGGATACTGAATAACAACTAGGGAGAATGGTGCAAGAAAATGGGTCAAAGTTAGTATGGCCTTCAAACATGAACATCCAACAAGAAGACCTTTAAGTGAACTACAGCTGAAAGAATAGAAAGTGGGCCTGAGGCACCAAATGATTAAAAGGTCTGCAGTGAGAACAAAAGTGAAAATACTGTGAAAAAGAATGGTTTGTATCAAATTTACAGTTACTTAATGCAGCTTATTAGAAGATACTGAAGTTTAAAACCAAGTGGAAGAAATTCCTCATTCTGATGAGACTAAAACTGACATTTAGTGGAAACATAATAGCGATCACGAGCCTGTGACCACCATCCCTACTGATAAGCACGGCTGGAGGCAGCAATACGCCAAGAAGATCAGCTTTCTGGGTTGGCTCCTGCACAATATCTGAAGACAGAAGGGTGAAATAGATAAAATAAACAAAAGACGTTGTTAAAATGTGAGTTGTGGCAAAATGTATCTTCCTTCAAGGGACAGGAAATTAGGTGGCGCAATGGTAGTGCTGCTGCTTTGCAGTAAGGAGATTGTGGGTTCGCTTCTCGGGTCCTCCCTGTGTGGAGAGCGCTTTGAGTGGTGAGAAAAGTGCTATATAAATCTAAAGAATTATATTTAAATATATATAAAAGGGTTCTAAAAGGAGATTTTGGAAGAAATCTAAATGCTGGGGTACCAGCTGGTAACCCTTTTTAATGATGATAAAAAAAGATTGAAAATAAAGAGTACAGAGCAGACATGGGTGAAAACTGGCATATGCCAAAAGAGAATAAATCAAAGTGGAGGAAACGTTCCATCCTCTACAAGTGATTTTTCACAAATGAACCCCGACTTCCGGTGGCTTCTGTGAATTTTATATTGCCAACTAGGAAGAGCGGGGCTTCAGGGCAGAAGTATAAACTGGGTCACATGTCTTTAAGCCAATTAGATTCATTACTGCAGATAGAAGAGGAAACAATCAAGCTGTAGTGACCTAAAATGACATTTTGGAGAAGCTCCAGTTGAAATCCATACTTTAATTTAATCAAATATTGTTGCTCACCATCCAGCATAAGGGATTCTCAACAATTTTGTCAAAGACAAATAGGACGAGCCTGCCATGCTGCTGTCCTAAATGTCATTTACCAATGATGTTTCTTCTGTTTAACTAGTCAAAATTTTGACGAATAACAAATAAATAATTAAATAATCAGACTCATAATACAAATTAAAAATGTCACACTGTCCCTGAGGTTGGTCTCATTTTTGGAATGACCTTTTGCTATTAATTTGCTTATCCTGAAATCAACATGAGCGCTGCTTTTTTGTATTGTTTTGTGAAAGTGTGTCACCATTTTGTTTTTCATTACCAGGCCCTTATGCCGGACATGTGATGTGTGTCGGCCATTGTTTTCCGTCATTGTGTTATGTGTAATAAAACATAGAGGGTACATTTGGTTTTGGATCAACTTTAAAACGCTTTTATTTGTATTTAGTTATGGAGGATGCTAAAAGGCATTTCCTGGAAAGAAAATAGTGTTAGGTTCTTTCTGTTCTCTTTTCTTGACTTCAAGTTTTGCTTTGCATTTTGTAGTTTTGATTACTTATCTGATTAATTATTATTTACAACTGCCTGTCCCTTCAGTATTCATTCCAGTTGACCCCTGCATTTACTCATCTCTTATCATTTTGTGGCTGTTTTTTCCTGCCAGTTTTACAACTTAAATTACAACTTTGGTTTCAATGCTGCAAAAATGCATCTATTACTCATTGACCCTAACAGTAAGTTACAAGACATAACGAAGGCTTCTTTTGGTCATCATCACACTCATAAAACATCACTAGATTGGTTATTCATCTCTGTGCTGATGGTAAAATGACTTGTTAATATGAAGGAGCCACAGATCTTATACTAAATATGTCATATCAAGAGAAGTGTGTCTCAGTTAAGCTACCTCAGAGCTCTCCAAAGTGACGTTTAGTTAGTAGGTCACATTGCAGAGATGAAGAAAAACTTTACTGATGCTTTGGAAGTGTTATGGAGATCCAAAGTGTTTGTTAAGATCATGTTGCTTAACAATAAATGAGTACTAGATGCATTTTTGCAATATCACTCTAATGCCACACTTACACTTGATGTATTGATGCACTTGATGTCTTGGCCTGAATCAGAACTGGTGAAGATATCTGATCCAATGTGTGTGCTAATTACATTACACAGACTGTGTTCTTATGAGCATCTGTTATGTCCATCAGGGAGACGATGCAATACGTCAGCAGCTGATGGTCAAATGAAGCTCACTTTCTCTGTCTTGCTGGTTTTAACTCATCTTCACAGGGAGTGGAAGAGTGATAAAACCATAAATGTAATGTCAATCGCAGGGCATGACTACCTCTGTGCTGGGAACAGGAATGGAATTTAGAGTAATAGAATGTGTAACCCCGCTCTCAGGTCCCCCTTGGTTTAAATCGTTCCCAATAAGACACTTGTGAAGTTCACATGTTTGACAACATACACTTTCAGCTTATGTGGAATATTTGTGCTGTGCTTACATTTAAAAATAGTGATGCTGGCAGGGTGTAAACAAGGAAACTTGTGCGTTTTGTTCTGCTGATGTTCAATTTTTTTTACTTTTTAGGAGCAGAGCTATTGAGCACTATGACACTACAGTATATGCTTTGAATTTTCTGTGGCAGCTTACCCCACCTCCATTTAGAGAAGATTCTGATACACAACAGAAGCCAAGAGTGGAGCAACTGTATTGTTAGCTGCTCTGATGACTACAAGTGACTGGGGAACTTTCAAGCAGACAAATTTTAGTTGATTATCTGTGCAATTGTCTCCCACTTTCCATTTAAAGTGTCACAGCAAATATAGAACTGATGTAATCAAGCCTCATCCTTGAGAGGAAATCTGACTGAGAGACTAGAATTGACTTGAAATTGACTACTACAGCCGGTATCTGATCACCAAAACAAAAAAAGGGATGCTATGAGGTTCTCAGGTGTTTACACCAAAATCCAAGCTGTGTCAGATACAAGGAAAAATCCTAATCGGTCACATCAGGGTGCTAGTGTAGACGCAGCCATTATGAACAGTTGTCTGGCTTACAGAGTGAGTCAGCAGTGAGATCTGAAGCTGTGGCCTTGAGATCTGAAGTGGAAATCCTTAGTCAGATGAATATGTCAACCAGTATTTAGTAGCGACGCCATACCAGAACATGTGTTCTGCCTTGCTGACAGACGTGACTTTTAAGCCGGTTCTCAATTTCCCACTGAAACTGTTAAGGAGGGGAAATGAGGCTGAGGAAGGTCATTCTCAGCATTTTGCTGGGGTAAACGTTCCAAGTGCATTCTGTAACATCACCGCTGATCTTAAATTCTGAGCAGCCAAATCTTAAGAAGAATGTCAGTCCTAATTAGCCCTACTTGCTCGGTGGCATTGCAAGCCAAGATTTTGCCTTTTATCTCTGTGATGTGAGCTGAAAATTAAACAGTCGAGTGGCGCACTCGTAACCAGTGAATGGAAGAAATATCGTTTATGGGTGCATAAACCGCTGGAACGTGCACCATGTATGGGCATAATTAAAGAGCTTTACCATAAGGCCTTCTTTAAATGGCGCTTTCAAAAGTAAAGGCTGAATGCCAATAGATTGTATTGAGCACCTTAAAATATTATGAAGGCTCCAGCATGCTTTGTAGAAAACCTTGCAATAACACCAAATAGGAGAAATGGTTTCTCAAATATTGATTGAGTGAGAGATGAAGTGAAAAGCGTTAAATAGGGGGTAAATAATGCAAGGACGGTATGTGACGGGGTCATTAAGCTTCTCTCTCAAGTAACATTAAAGTGCAAGGAATAAAAAACTTAACAGCCAAGGTGAAAAACAAACTCAATAAGAAAGGAAGATGTCAGTGGCTCCTTCTATGTAAAATGTGCCATCCTTTTTTTCCCCAAACTTTATTGTGACAGTTTGCATTTGTAAACATTTTAAAACTGTGCTCTCAAAGATGCTTAATTCAAAAGTCGTGTTATTGAATAAAGATGAACCATGTACCCGTTACAAAGGCCAATCCAAGGGTGACGCATGAGACCTCGATCTGATTCCTGAATTGATCATCGCCTGTGTGAAATTTTCATGTTCTTCCCATCTCTCCATTGGTTTTCTTCTGGGTTAACTCTCATCTCAGATAAAGGAGTAATGGAATCATCGGATGGAAAGGTTATCTCATCAGATTGGACAGCCCAACACAAACTCCACTACAGAATGCGGGGAATGGGGTGGCCAGTTGGCTGACGTCTCCAGGTCTGTGTAAAGCACCACACATTTCTTTCCCAGGCACCTCTTCACAATCCCCCCAATAACAACCTACAATTATATAATTAATGAACAAAAATAATCTGCCAATTCTTCCTCACTATCTACTTCCGTTAAGGTATGTCCATGTGTCCATGTGTGGTAGCAGGCTTCCTTTTATGCCGGGCCTGGGAATGCTTGCAGTGTCATGCCACATTTTCTGGGAAGGACTTCTGGGCCAAATAAAAGTAGGGTGGTCCTAGCACCGACAGCACCGACTATTGGAACGTAGGAACCGTGACAGGGTTGTATTTCTGGACTGCATATCCCAAGAAACCTTGTGGGTGTCCCAACTGTGATCCCATATGAAGACCATTGCCACCTTGCATATGGGGGATGGAACCTCTGCTGAATCTTAGCTTCCACTGGTCCTTCCATTATCTCCTGCCATCCGAACACAACGTTACTTCTTGATTCCACTGGACAATTTGTTGTCACTCTGGCCTCCCATGTGGGTAGTGAATTTTTCCCCATTTCATTTGGGATGCCCATTCTCTTTCTACAACAGATATTGTTGGTTTCCATGTCTGCTAATCAGCTTCTACTTTGTTTTCTGTTTGCTTTAACAAATATGTATCTTTATATGTAGATTAGATTAGAATATATTACACTACATTAGATTAGATTATAGTAGATTACACTACATTAGATTAGAATATTTTAGATTAGATAAAATTAGATTAGATTTGATAAACTTTATTCATCTCATGGAGAAATTCAGAAGCATACAGCAAAAGAAACATAAAAAGCAAGAATACAGACTCACAGGACAGATAATACAGCCAATCCATCCATCCATCACTCACGCAATCAATCAATCAATCAATCAATCAATCAATCAATCAATCAACGAAAATAAATACAAATTGTGCAGATATTTCAAAATGAACTTAACAAGGACTTCAGGAGGAAGCACTGAATTGCCTGATGGACAGTTAAGACCCACTGAGATACTTCTTAGCACACCGTGGGGGAATGAGCCTTAGCTAAACTTGTTCCAAGAAAGTATCTCTTGGAGGGATGTTTTCATGATGGCATCCAATTTTGCCACCACCCTCTTTTCCACAACAGTTTCTAGTCTCCAGAATTTACACTGTGATGGAGACGGCTTGTTCAGGCATTGTGCTCCTTTAGAGCTCTGGTTGCTTCCCCAGGAGACTGTAGCATAGAACTACCATGGTTACTAGGGACTGGTAGAACATTTCCAGCAGCTTGCTGCACACATCAAAAGACCTTAGCCTCCCTTAGCAAGTACAATTTGCTCTGGCCCTTCTTTTGCACAGCACCACTGTGTTGTCAGACCAGTCCACTTTGCTGTTTATGTGAACCTTCAGGTACTTGTAGCTCTGCACCACTTCCCCATCCTCTCCTGCAATGGTGACTGGCCTCAGAGGCTTCTTGGCATGTCAGAAGTCCACCATCAGTTCTTTTGTCTAGCTGATGTTGAGATGGAGGTTGTTGTCCCTTAACCATTAGACAAGCTTCTCCACAATCGTCCTGTACTCCGACTCATCTCCATTATTAATGGAGCCTATGAGTGAGGAGTCATCTGAAAATTTCTGTAGATGGCAAGCAATGGTACTGTGCTAATACTAATTCTGTACTTAGTAATTAGTGTGATCTGTACTTGCTTTATACCTAAGAATTTGTCACCGTGATTTGTTCTTTGTGAAAAATGGTACACAAAAATAAATTGTATTGAATTATTTCCTATCATATATCCCAGAATCACACAGGTTATTCTCAGCAATGAACCACTGTGAGATTTCCCATCCAGGGTTGGGTCCAAAACTGTCAGGATTGGCTTCAGAAGAAGTGGGTTCAGCAAATAGATGCATTTCACTATATACAGTAAACATGTCCAAAATGAATGAGTAAAGGGATTGCTCCAGTGTTTTGTGGGTGGATTTGTTACAATATTTTAAACCAAGGGCAGAGCTGCTAGGATGTTGCTATATGTGTAAAAGTAAGACAGTTAACTTGTGTAGCACTTGCTGCTCCTCTTCCAACTCTTGCTGATTGTCTTGTTGGTCCTTCATAGAAATAACTGCAGAACGGCACATGCTGGTGGACCACTGCATTCAAGCAGGGTACAAGATTAGATGTCGCTGTTGGCGCACAGGTCAGATTCAGTGAACTGACGCTCAGTCAACCCACTTCTGCACCCCTCTATCCAATGCAAAGTGTTGTGCACGTGTGATTCTGAGACTCCCGACAAGCCCCACACAGATGCAGCTTTATTTAATAAAATCAAGTCTGAAATTTCCAGAGCTGCACAAGGCACTGGCCACATAAAGACTGCCTTGTGAAGTAAGGAGGGAAGGAATGAAGCCACCCAGCTTTGATCCGAGTCAGAATTCTCAAATGTATATAATCATCTCAAAGTGGTGACTGGTGCCAGGAGCGCTACTGGAAACCACATGTGAAGCGGAGCACAAACGTTCCTGTCTGCACCACACCTCACCATGAGGACCATGCAGCATTTAAAAGTGTTTTCTGTAAAAACACAGGGAGACAGGGGAAAACATATGAGAGCACTTGATATTTTGCAGTTGAAATCTAAGATTGGTTACATTTTTTTTCTTTAACAAAGGATGGATAAAGTCAAATTGTCCTTTGTATGTTCACCTTTTAGACAAGCCTATCACTAGATGGGACATCCTTGACTTGAAAAGGAAAATATGGAGAGAAGACATCAAGTACATCCCAGCCTGTAAACTGAACCTTGAAGGGTTGTGTCTGGTAAAGTGGCAATTTCAGCTGCCAAGTGATAACAGGTACCCATTTTAGAATTATTATTTCGTTTATACAGAGTACAGAAAAAGCCATCCATACATTTCCTAATGTGTCTTGTGATGGATGGTCAGGGCCATTACCCGACGGGGATGCCAGCTGGATGGAAGGACCAAGGGAGTGAGCAAATTTGGGGCATTATCTTCCCCGGGATGCTAGAGGCTGTAGCACCATGGATTCCCACAGGGCACACTGGGAGTTGGATTCTGGAGCAGCCGTGTACGGTTCCATGGGCACTGCCAAGGAGTGCTGCAGGTATGGCTGAGCCCTTTGTGGCACCTCTTCTGCCTCAGTGATGTCGGAAGAAGGTTGTGGAGCACCTGGGGCACTTCTGGGTGCCCTATAAAAGGAGCCAACTGCCACTACTCGAGGAGCCAGAGTTGGGAGGAGGTGAACAAAGTTTGTTGGAGGGGAAAGAAAGAGAAAGGAAGTTCTATGTATAGTGCTTGGTGCATTGTACTGTGTTGCTGTGGGGAGCGAGGGAAAAGCACTTCCCAACTATAATAAACGTGTGATGTGCTTGAATTTGTATCTCTGCCTGTCTGTCTCGGCGTTGGGGAGGCTGAAGCAGCTGCAGCGCCCCTGTTTTCCACAGTCTATCCATTTAGGCAAAGTATTTGTTCTTTATATCTGTTCAGCTGATGATCCCAAACAAGAGGAAGCTTCAGATATTCAGGTAAACTAGAAGACAGCTTACACCGTCCATCTTTAACATATCATGGATTAATGCCAGCAGCCATGAGAAGGATGGAACCTCAGAACTGCAAACACTCAAAGAACTCCAAAAGAAAAATGAGTTCTCTGCACCCAGGAGTGGGCGCTCATACAAAAAGGCACTTTCAAGTTCATAGCTGTCCCTAGAGGCTACTGACGAATGTCCACCCTTCCCAGCATGACTTAAAAAGCAAGCTGCAACTGAAGCACTGACATCAAGCAAGTGACCCAGATATAGCCAACCACCTGTCTGAATTACTAGACTCTGCCTCACGGCTGCCATAGTGTCTCAAATGGCCATTAGACATTCCAGTCAAAAAAAAAGCTGGTCTCTCATATGACAACTGGAAGAGGCTCACAGACCACCAAGATCAAATTGTGTTGTCGTCATGGCCAATGTTAGTGAAAGTTTCAAAACCTTCAGCTCACAAGGGGCTTACAACCCTGGTCAGCAGTATGTGGTAAAGATACACAACAGCCCTGTCAAGAAAAGGGTCTTCTAGGTGAAACTCTCACCTTCTTGTTTAGCAGCTCCCGGCATTCAAAAAGAACAACATTGTGTTCCAACACTCCTCTAACCTAGACAGCAGTAATTATCACCTGTACCATTGGACACATTTGTGACCCCCAACCATCCATTTCAGGTATCGCAGTATTCATATTTTATTGAAAGATTAGCTTACAAACATAGTTTACGCTGCTCATGGTGAGCTAGCCAAAGCATGAAGTGAATAATTCCTGAAATCAAAGGCCATCGCACTGGGGGCAAGTTAAATTTGACATGTCAAGAACGTGGAAAGAACTAAACAGTCACAGCCTATTAATGCCCAACTAGCAGTGCTGCCGTGGAATAAAATGCAGGTGCAGTCAGATTGGGAAAAAATTTGGCCCCAAACCAAAATTTCAGTGACTTAACCTACCATGAGGAGCAACTATGTGTACTTGTGCCAAGTCCCAAAAATGCGTCCTGGCGCACTTCCCTAATAAAGCACAGATGTGGTCATCAGGGGGAAACTTTTCCCCAGTGGGATTGTGGAATGAAGCAAAGCCTATGGCCTTCCCCTGTGCAAATGATGAGGAATATGTGCAAAATTTGGCAGAGATAAGCTGTGTGGATCAAACACACATTCAGTTTGGTCTACATTAGAAAGGTAGAGCGTATGCCATAAGTCACTTGAACAACTGATTCTTCAATGTTTTAAGGATTTCAAACTAATTATTGATCTGCTTATAATACACAACATCATTGTATTGTAGCACCTTGATATTTATTAGAGGAAACACCATAGCTGTGGCTCATTTGAAAGCTCAAAGAACTATTATAATAAAAAAATCCTGGGACGAGACATGACTTTTTCAAAGAGGAACTTCCTTCTATAAACCCATAGCCAGAGTTAGGACTCATCCACAGTTCTTTCAGTCAGCATCACTTTTTGGGAAATAAAGCATGTGTTATGCTGGAGTGGACATTGGTCTGAAGAAACTTCAACTAAGCAAATGCATTCCAAATGTATATTTCTTATTCTTCCAGACCAATATAAGGCAAAGTAAGCAATAGTCAAAACCAATTGCAAGACTAGCTGTGTCTGTCACTCTGCTTGTCCCACCAAATTCATTGCTATTTGACTTCTAAGCTAAAATTACTTTTTATTTCTCACTTTATTCTCTTCAGTATATAGCGCTTTTCTCAGTACTCAAAGCGCTATCCACACAGGGAGGAACCGGGAAGCGAACCCACAATCTTCCACAGTCTCCTTACTGCAAAGCAGCAGCACTACCACTGCACCACCTGTTAGGACAGTAAATTGTTTATTTGTGTTTTTTTCCCTTTGGATAATGTGCATTTCTCTTTAATACATATTTTGACAACTTCAAATGATATTAATCCAATCAAACAGTTTTGGGAAAAAAAGCATGGGACTCATGACCGACAGCAGCGTTCAGCTTGTTCAAACAAAACAGCATGCAGAAGCAACTGAAGACTAAGATTTTCTAGACATAACAGAAACATGGGACAAAGTCTGGTAGAGTGGATTTGCTGTAGAAACTCTTTTCTATCTCATTTTGTCTGCTAATGACAAATATGTTTTGAGGGTTTTTCAAGTACAGAAGACAATAAGGTCACCAATCATTGCACTAGATCAGAGGTTCCCAACCCAGGGAGTGTGAGATGGCATTTCAGGCCTTGTGTTTCGCCAAAATTGAGTGAGATGCGTTTTCCAACTTTGTCTTGCAATGTGCCGTCACTTGTAGGTCATTTATTAGTTAATGCTTCTATTCTATGATATTATAAGAGTGAAGCTCTGAGCATGCAGTTCTCACCTGTAAATGTGCATTCTCTTGTGTTACTTGCTGTGGCTGAATTGTTTATACAGAAAATGTTCTTTAAGAGAATTGAATTTGGACCTTGCAACGATCTGTAGAGAAGGATGAGGACTAGTACTGATTTCTGTGCAAGCCCTGACGTGTCACTGATTTTGAGGTTTGATTGACATTTTTGCCTGGCAAAGGGGACTGAATTGAAGGCAACACCTACAGATTACACTCATCCCACCTCTCCTGCTGGCGATCCTGACTGTAGCGCAGTAATTTTAACCGTGCAGTGCGTTTTTGAATGGCAGTGCAGGTGTTATCAGGGGACAACTGTGTTTAATTGCTTACTGGCATGTCGGCACCCATTGCTTCACAAGTGTGTCTGATACCCCAAAGCCCTTGATCGTTGATCGTGCATCATTTCCTCACAACGCTCGATGCTTCTCAGGATACCCCAACCCATGGATTCTGAGTTACACAGAGTACTGTATGTGGTTCAATTTGTGGCTCAAAAATGAGAAATTTGACTTCTTCATCTTCAGATGTGATATTACTTTTGTAGGGGGCACAACCATAATCAAATAGTAGGGGTGCGGGGCGCAGAAAAGGTTGGGAACCACCGTGCTAGAAAGTGGTGCCATGTTGCATGTTGATTATCACATGTAAGAAAGAATTTTACTGTACATGACGATAATGATCCAAAAAAACCTATAAACCAATTAACTATAATACCACTGTGGTCTGCACTATAATTGTTAAGCTTGTGTTGGTAGCAGTGTTAATTACTGCCTAGTAGTCTGCCACAGTAATCCATTTTGGTCTCAGTTCCATCCTATACATGCACACAAGAATGAAAACACTGCCAACCTACTAGTGAATGATGAAGACCAATGCCAAGCACTGAGTTTTGAGACAATTTGAGGACTACCTAAACATGAGGCACTGCCAGGTGTGACAGACGGAAGAACTGGGGAAGAGAACATATCCACAGCAATATCTCCCCCGGAACACAAGAGGGTAACCCCCCTGGATTGCATCGGGGCCATTTGAAGCTCAGCCCTGCTGGGGCCCGTGGACATTGCTAGGGGGCGCCTGGACAGTTCCGGAGCCCTGGACTACAGCACTTCTTCCACACCCAGAAGTGCTGCCAGAAGTGTATCACAGAGCACCTGGAGCACTTCCAGGTGCACTATAATGGAGGGAGGTCAAGGATAACACTTACTGAGAGAGGAGTGGAGGTGGCAGAGAAGAGAAAGAGAGAGAGAGAGAGAGAGAGAGAGAGAGAGAGAGAGAGAGAGAGAGAGAGAGAGAGAGAGAGAGAGAAAATTGAAAGAAAGAGAGAAGAAAAGAGAGAGAAGGGCCTGAGCTTTATCGTTAAGAATTGTGTGCATTGTGTGCTGTAAGGACAACAAACAAGATTAAAGGATATGTTGCTTTTGGACTCATGTCTCTCTGCCTGTCTGTGTTTGGGTTTGAGGAGTTGTACGTCTCTGATATACCACACAGGATACTTGGACATCGGGTTAGATGGTACACTGCCATACAAGAAACTCAGTGCAACCAGGATCAGAAGCTGGAATGTCCAGTAGACAACACTGGGAGTCATTTTATGGGGCGCTAAAGGAAGAACTTTCTCACGCTTTTCCTTTGTACTTCATTGTACCAGATTACAGAGCAGCAGTGTGAGCTCATTCATCAAACAACACTTAGTTAACAAATTGCACTGGCTGAGGTGTTGAACACTGTTCTGCCAACATTAGTTTATACTGATCCCTGAACAATATAATTATATATTAAACAAAATACCAACCAACACTAGACTACCTGTGTATCAACTGCTAAAGGCGCTCATAGTCACAAATATTCTGATGCTGATAACAATTCATGAATTCTTCATACGACAGAGAGTCAGGAGGCCCAAAAGAGACTCCAAAGAAAGCAATTGGATCAACATGGTGGCCTCAACAGTACTGTACTTTTCAAAGAAGGTAATTGAGTGTTAGGATGAGATGTTTGCTCACTAAGTGAGTGCTTGTTCAGTCACTCAGCCTGCTGTCAGTAAAGCACGCTAACACAAGTGTACCAGATGGGCTATTCTGCATTTTTAGGTGCATGTTGTCTGCTTTTTCTCTCCTTTGCCATGAAACAACACAACACAAAGTGTTGATCTGGTTGAAATTTGGCCCACTTATTTTTCAAGAACATTTGTCTGGAAAGTTCATCTTTTGTTTAGTTATCTCAAATAAATTTTTTGAAATTTCTAACAACCCTGGTAAGAGTCAGTCTTAGAATGTTTGATGTTAATGGTAAAATGCACCTGAGTGATGGCTTAATTTGTTTAGAATGTGAGTTTCACATAACTACATTGGTAATCGATAATTCTGGTTAACCCCTAAAACTAATGTGTAATGGAACTTCCTTAGTGCTCTGCTTTATCTGAACTGCAATAATAGGATTTTAGTCAAGTTTAATTAGCTGTTTGATTGTTCTGAACGTACATATTTCACGTCTGCAAGTTTGATATATCAACATGAGACTGTATGTTATATAGAAAAACACATGAACTTTTCTTTTCTTTTATCTATTTTTCGCTTTATTTTTGTGTAAACTGTTTTTGCTTCATATTTTTCAGTAAAACATTTAAAATGAAGGCACTTGAACTCTTGAATGTTGAATTCTTTGCATGTGCGTCCACGAATTACTCATTGCCTGAACCCCATGAAAAAAGCAGAAGCTGTGAAATTTGTACTAAAACCTTTAAAACGAAGACACTTGGACACTTGAGCTGTGGAAATATTTGCTTGGATACATGTTATCATGAAGATTGTACAGGTAGGTATCCTGGCTGGGATGGAGGGTAATCCCTTGCCTGGCCAGGAGGCCATAATGGAAGGACAGCAGGAGAGAAAACATAACCCAGCCAGAGTGCCATACATTCTTCATCCCTGAGAGGAAATAAAGATAATTGGTGGACTTCATGAATATGAAAGTTGTAGGCAGTTCTTTCCACCACAAGATAGGTGGCAGTGTCCCTCCAAGTTTGTCCCAGTTAGGACTCCTGAAGGGTTTAATGGAAGTTGAGTTGGAGTGCAGAAGAGCAGACCTGTTGGGGTCCATAGGTGCTGCAAGAGGATGATGCAGGTGATGGGGGGGACTTTCCTGGCTACAGTACGTCCCGTAAGTGCTGCAGACGACCACTGTTATGACACTGGAAGTATTCCCGGGACCGGCCTAAAAGCTAAAAGAAGCTTGCTGCTTCACCTCAGTGAGTCAGGAGTCAGAGGGCAAAACTCACTTGGAGGAAGAAAGGAGAGAAGAACTTGTTAGTTGTGTATATTATTGTGTTAATTTGGCTGGTGCTCAATTGGAAAAGTGCTTATTGACAAATAAAGTCCTTTAATTGATATTGGATTTGTGCTGGGTGCTATTGTGTCTGTGGTTTGGGACTCAGTGGTGCCCCCTTGTGGTTACAGGGTCCACACTCATTGCCTGAACCCCCATGAAAACGCAGAAGCTGCAGAATTTTTGGAAACAATAGCAATACAGCTACACCCCTATTGAAAACCATTCTCAACAATCTAAAAACATAGAAACTTTTTGTGTAACTTTAACGACCAATTCATTTGCAGTTCTGCTTGTATATTTTTTGTTGGTTTTAGTTGTCTGATAAAAGCTCCTGTTGACTAAACAGATCCTGAATACAAGTAAACACTAGCAGAGCTTTGGCAACTTGAGTTAACCTCTGCCACACAAACTCATTTTTCCTGCTGCTTGAAGTCATGCCAGGTCAATTCATTTATCTTTGTGACCATAAAAGTAAAACATGCAAGCAAGGAAGAAGAAAAAGTCAGTTAACTAAACAAGAAATGAATGAAAGATGAAAAGGGCTCTGCAAGTACAGAGTGAATAAACTCGGACTCCGTATTTACCTTACACCATAAACAGCCTCACAGCTGCATTGTCTGCAGATTACAAAGTCTGAAATTTCACAGACCCTAAAACTCACCAGGGTGGCATGGTGGCGCAGTGGTAGCGCTGCTGCCTCGCAGTAAGGAGACCTGGGTTCGCTTCCTGAGTCCTCCCTGTGTGGAGTTTGCATGTTCTCCCTGTGTCTACATGGGTTTCCTCTGGGTGCTCCGCTTTCCTACCACAGTCCAAAGACATGCAGGTTAGGTACATTGGCAATCCTAAATTGTTCCTATTGTGTTCTTGGTGTGTGTGTGTGTGCCCTGTGGTGGACTGGTGCCCTGCCCGGGATTTCTTCCTGCCTTGTGTCCTGTGTTGGCTGGGATTGGCTCCAGCAGACCCCCGTGACCTTGTGCTAGGATATAGCGGCTTGGAAAATGACTGACTAACTAAAACTCACCAGCAAAGCTCCACAAAGACCTGCAGGGCATCATGGTCAGCCAACAATTTTAGCTTGAGACTTCAACATCGATCATAAATTTTAATTCGAAAAATTTTCATTTTTCTTTCTGAAATGTTATGTATAAAAAGTATAAACTAAAATGGTCCTGCACTAAACAAAATAATAAAAGTATAACTTTTAAATCACTTGAGTTCTGCTAGCAATGAAGACTCCTTCCACTGTCACAATCTTATTTGGGCTCAAATTTTAGTTACCTGATGTGGTAAGATGCTATTAAATCGCATGTTCTTCATGTCCTGTACTAATACATGTAATTATATTCTATCAGCACTGTATTTTTGAGTATGACTCATTGTTACAAAAATATTTCATAAACAAAAATGTGTCTCTCTCAGCAAACAAACAAAAATTAAAAAGGCTCAAACTTTCAAAATGGTCACCAAAGTCTCAGTATGGCACCTGGCTGTTAGGACATACGTCCATTTTCTTATTTAGTTTTAGCTAGCAGGGTCAATTCCATTCCATGCCATTCCCATTTTTCTACTACATACATTTTCAAGTGAACCCCACAATCCACTGCTTTCATAACAGATCCATTTCTGCAGCTACTGTGAAAGTGGAATGATGTAATGCTCAGAAACAGAGTCTGCTATCTAAGAGTTTATTGCCAGCATCTGGGCTTTTGAATGACTTCTCAAGTGGCTCGTGACAGAAAGCTGAAATGAAATGCAGGGGACCAGGTGACACGAGAACATGCGGTTCTCACACAACGGGCCTCTTCACAAAGTGTTTCCAGCAGCCAACAATCAGCCCATTCAAACACTGCGCCGTCTAGCTGTCTGGTTTCTTGGCATATTTTCCTGTCCTCCCGAGAGACAGTCTCACAGGCTTACATTTACTGTGGGTCTTATCAGGGTACAGTCTGTAGGGCATGTGAGAAGGGCTGTATGCCACTCTGCCCACTCAGCTTTTCAGTTCTTGTCAGCTAGCATCCAAGAAATGCAGGAAGGTTTAAGCTTAGAATAAGGAATGCTGGGAGGCATCGACAGCTGGGGTCATGAGGGCAGTGCCCCCTTCAGCTGTGTCATAACTGGAGGTCAGCTCAGCTGATGACGCACCCTTCATACCCATACTACTTCTCCCACCAAACAATTTAGAAATTAAATTCAAAGTAACAAAGTAAAGAACAAAATGCAAGTAGTGCCACCCTGACACTTTCAAAGAGCAGACTGGCAGCACATCACCCGCTTGATGTTCACGTATAACAACAACCATAACAAATTTAACTACTACTAACGGGTGGCAGGCTGGCATTCAAGCCAAAATGCCAATCAGCTGCATTTTTTCTTTGTCTTCACTCAAGCAGAAAAGTCCCTGATGAAGTAGGCCCTCTACCCCCTCCACATTCAGAGGCTGCATTACTTTGGGTCAGTAAAAAAAATTAATTAGTTAAAAAAGTCCTCACTCACCCACTGGGTAATTTAAGACATAAGGCCACAATACGCTGCTTACGAGACACAAAAGAGAGACCATTTAGACACATTTTAACAACCAGCAGGAGACTTTGGAGCAAATGGAATCCAGAGATTGGCAGGAATGTCCCTTGTAAAAAGTTGACAGCAGGGCTGCTCACATTAGGGGGGCTTGGTAGCCCCTTCCCCCTCATGTCTTGTAAATCCCAGGATTTGGGAGTCGAAAAAATTGCGGCACACTGTCTTGATGTGGGCAAGATTCTAAAACCAAATCAAAACTCAGTGGAATCATCTCAAGCTACCAGAGTGCTGTTCCGTCAGTTTGGAGCAGGGGAGGACCATTGAACATTTGATCCGTGTGTCAGCAGCCTGTCTAATGCCAGAGCTGACAGTTGTGGAACATAAATGCTGCTGCCCCCATCTTATTACCCCAGGGCATACAGGCGTCAGACACTCTCTCAAAAAAGGGTTTTCACAAGGATGAGAGTGATACTATGCCAAGACCAGCTGTGGGGCTTCCACAAGGATCACAGTGTCCATTTCCACATTTCAGCCGCTGGAACTCAGATTCTTGTCATTCCGAAGCAATGAAGGCACAGAAAATATGATAGGGATAGTAAACAAGAGGAGGCGTAGAGAGGGAGAGAGGCTAATTCTAGCAGGCAGGGCCTTGATGACAGAAACTTTGATTTAGAACTTGGAATCCTTCTGCTAGTACAAGTTATTATCCTGCAGAGAATGCTTAAATGCCTTATTGTGCAGTTAGCCACTAGTGCAACAATATCCCTCCGGTAAGATGACTGGATGAAGCTCATCGCCCCCCACCTCCCCAAACCCCCCCCCCCAACAAAGTATGCAGCAGGTGAAAGTGAGTCCTACCCACCCTGCGATTACATCAGCATTGTACCCCACCTCTGCCCCTGGTGCTCCTTTCCTGTAATTATCTCTCCAATGCCAGCATTTAACACTGCAATCTGGGTTTTATTCCAGGCCTGTTCAAACGGAAAAATTCCATGTCGAATTAGAGAGTGAGTGCAACCGGAGGCTGCCTTGGTGTGTAATTATTGAGACATGGCACACTGAGATCAGTGCTAAGAAAAGACTGCGCCACCCTTTCCTTCATGCCTAGAGGGTCCCTGAATATCTGAGAAGTTGTCACTTTGACAATCTAGCGCTTAGGGTGGTCCATTCAATGTAATGCAGTCCAGAGACAAAGAGTCCACCATCTCCAAGGGGAAATGGGGGGGGAAACAATAACAAAGGTAAGAGGTTTCTAAACACTTTTGGGACTCCCCCCAGTGGAACAACATGCAGAAAACTGTACCGAAGCATGATCACCATGTCTGTGGAAGACTGTTTATCCTTTCCCGTGGCAAGTGCACGTTCATAGCGCTGCAGCGGCTCGCCACCAAAGCAAATCCAAGCTGATCGCGGTTGCGCTATAAGTGGCTGTCGTCGATGGGTGATGCAAAGAACATTATAAATGCAGGGAACAGTATTTCTTGGCCAAGAACCTGCCAGAGTGCTGTGTCTGTGTATAGGAGAGTGGTAAATCCCACTACAATAAATAACCGTGCTGTTCCTGTTTGAAGCTGAATGAGGCTAGTTTTGCTAAAGTACTGAGACTCAGCCTCATGTTATGGAGTGCAAGACAGTGACTCATGCTTCACAAAGGGAAGAATCAAGAAAGCTGGACTGTACAGAATATCCATCCATCCATTATCCAACCCGCTATATCCTAACTACAGGGTCACGGGGGTCTGCTGGAGCCAAACTCAGCCAACACAGGGTGCAAGGCAGGAAACAAATCCTAGGCAGGGCGCCAGCCCACCGCAGTGTACAGAATATAATTTCATCAATTCAAGACTGAGGAAGAGGAGTTGCAGATAAAGTTGGTGAGATTTCAATATTACCAAGATGGAATGGCTTACTTGTCGGGTGCCCAGCAACAGCCAAATATTTATGCACATGAATTACAAGCACGAACCACAGAAGTCTTATCCACAGCAGCAAGAGACGTTTGGAGAGCTAGAAGTTTTCATTGTTGTATAATGACAGCAAAATGAGAAAGAGTGATCATGGTGAGTGTGGAAAGCTGCATGTCTGTAGCACATTTGACCATTATTGGTGTTTATGTAGTCTCGAGGGGGCCACTCTTAATTCTCAAGTGAGAATACACGTCTGGGGACAACTCGCTAAAAGGTTTAGAGTGTATAGTGGCGAGATCCTGCGCTGCTGACAGGGCTATGCCTACTGGGTTTCTTCCTAAGACACCTGCCACCAATCCCTTCAGTCCATGCACTTTAAACTGACACCGAGGTTTCAGGGAGGGAGCAAATGCAACTAAACAGAAGACCTGATGCTGAGAGAAAATAAAAAGTTGAAATTATAGTTATCATTTCAGGATCTCTGTAGCATAAGGTAACTGAAGCTAAATAATTATTTTGTATTTTGTAATGAGCATTGCAACTGTGGAGGCTGACAAATACAGACAGACAACTGCAGCTACTTGGCTCCACACATTTGTTATAGTCTACTATGATATCTTTCTGTGATTCTGACTACTGCAAAAATAAGACAAATGCAGTGTAATGTCAGAAAACAGCATGCATCCATAATACAGATTTGGCAGCATCATAAAATGCAAAAATGGTGCACATGTGTGGTGCAAACTGGACAGGGAATGCACATCAGGTACTGAGACCTTCTTTGGGGAATTGCAACTGAAACCAAAGCTTTTTAATTAGCAGACCAGGATCTGGACTCATACCAAAGAGGATACAGGGGGCCCGTCAACAAAGCAAGCCTCAGGTATCAAGAAGTAAGAAGGGGGCCTTTTAGTTTAAGGTAATGAAACCACTGGTAAAGGCACTTTTATGTTTGTTTGAGCCTAAAGGCGTATGAACTTCCTCAGTTTGTTGTGATATTTTATGATACTACCCTCATAAAGAAAAACCTGATGGGGTTTGGCTTATTTTGTTTTATAAACTTCTTTTCGCACGGAAACTGGTCCATGGTAGCGGTTATTCAGGATATGAGCTCAGCTTAGGAGTGCTACTGTAAGGTCACAGTTTTCCGCTTATTGGAAATGAAATTGGCCAGCAGAGAATAACAAAGACACTCACTGCAATGCAGACACTCATCAATGACAGGTGCTGCTTAGGATTCTGGGACATTGGGCAATCAAGCAAATGACAGCATAACAATCAAACAAAAAGAAAGGATCTAAGTAGTAGATGATGGCTTGGTCAGGTGCAGTAAAAGAGTTTAGCACACCATTAAGACCACTAAAAAAGGGGCAAGACAAAAAGTACAGGCATAAGATTAAAAAAACAAAGGTTCAAAACATACAGAAGAAAAAAATAAAAACTAAGAACAAGAAACTAGCAAAAAGGATCAGTACCTGAGTGCCAAGTTAGTGCTAGGAGACAGCTTAAATAGGGAAACACTAAGGCTGAAGCAGGTCATGGATGATAGCTGAGAGGTAGAGAGCCAGATTGAATGCAAGGTAACAACAGATAGAGTAGCCACCTCAACTTTATCAGTAGATGAGAGGACAGACAGAGGACTGTTATTGCTGCTATAACTGCCATGAATATTCTGGGTGTATCTGAGTGACAGGTCAGATATGACAGAAAAAGGGTAGGTAGTTATATCTCAAGTTAAAGCCCATAAAAGAGCCTAATACTCAAAATCAGGACCTACGAGGTTGAGAATTGTTGAAGAAGAGATGGTGGTGAATAATTGTGCAAACCAAGTATAGTGCTCTTGTGGTGAGATCATCCTGTCTGGGGCTAATCTGACCATATCTGTTGAGGTTAAAGCCTGTAAGTACAGGAGCACCTGGGGCCTATAGTGGGAGAGCCATACATACAGCCTGGCACTGGAACACAACTTTCAGAAGCCTAGAAGGTTTCCCTGTTATTTTCTTATCATTTTTTTCCTTCTAATTCCCTGTAACTGTTTGTTATCATCATTTTAATTTATTCTAGGAAAGATTCAGACCTCCAATCCTTGAAGAAAGATGGTTTAAACGGTTCATACGAAACACAGCCCAGTTCACTCTGGTGAGGGTGTACCACCTTTTTCGTGCCCCACTGTTGTGTATGACTTGTGTTTGTGAAGAAAATGATCAGTGCAATGTCCTTCACTGCCAGCAGATGCTGCCAATGTCTTTCCTCTGTTTCATTTGGCCACACCGCCACTTGCCATGAGAAATGCCCGAAACCCAATAACATGGCAGAGGTAGGCCACACTTCCAGTTCTTTGGTTATGTATGTTTGCAATGAAAACGATCAGTCGTCCTGTGCAATGTGCTTCACTGTCAGTAGACATCATTGCCGATCTGTTCCTGTCAGCAATGCCATGTGCCCAGAGCACTCTTGTTTCCCAGTTAGTCACGACGTATGGCCATGTGATCGTGAGTCATGTTACATGTATCATGTTAAAAGCTTTTGATTAAGACCAAGATCAGTGGTTAGTGTGATTGAGGGATAACTGTTAGTATTTTATATATTGTGACATGTGAGAAACACAGTATTTTAGCAAAACCAACTTTATTCAGCTTGAAACAGGAACAGCACGGTTATTGATCAACCACTCTCATATACACAGACACAACAATCAGGTAGGGTTGTGGCCAGGTTAGTGGCCAAATAATCCTGTTGCCTGCATTTATAATGTTCCTTGCATCACCCATTGACGATAGGCGCTTATACTGTGACCGCAATCGACTCGGATCTGCTTTAGCTGCGAGCCGCTGTAGCGTTGGGAGCCCACGGTTGCACCGGCAACTGATAAACTTTCTTCCACAAACATGGCAATCTCGCTTCAGCATGCTCTTTGGTGTGCTGTCCCGTTCGGGGGAGTCCCAAAAGAGTTTAGAAACCTTACAATATACTGTATATACTGTAGATACTTTGGCATCCTTTGAATTATTTGGGTTCTGCTTTAGCTCAAGAGTGCCCCTTCTGCTCACAATACAAGGTTAGATGCACTCCTTTGCTTTAGCTTTAGCCTTTCTGCTCCACGGAGCAAATAATTTTGTTAACTGATACCCAGAAAAGGCAAAGGAACTTTCTTCTTAACATTTGGTTACGGTTGTCCAGCCATGAGTCAGTTCCCTGTAGATTACTTCCCAGAATTCTCCTTTCTGTTATCAAAAAGAATGCATAGTATCTTTTTCCCCTCATAATGTGACCAAAATGTTCCAGAATTTTTCACTGAATGATGACAGATTACTGCTGCTTCCTTCTTTGTAGTTAAAGGGTTCAATGTCCCCACAACATTCTACTATTTGAAAAGCTTTCCGTTTTATAGTATCTTACATTATCATTGACCACCTCTTCATTCCAAAGAGAAGCAACAATAAATCTGTACCATCATGGTATCCATCATCAATGTATAAATCTCAATACATTTTAATGAAAGCATTTCAAATATCATCCTATATCTGCTACTGGTCACATCATTTGTTAAGCCATAAAATCAAGAATGCAGAAGTTTCTGTTTGATCAAACATATTGCATTTGCTGTCTCTTAAAAAGGCCTCAAAATAGACTGAAACTGACCATTTCACTTTAATTTTACAATTAATAAATTCTAAAATAACTGTACATATAAAGTACTCAATTCAGATATGAAAAAAACAGCTAAAAAACAACAAGAATAAAAGAACAACAAAATGATTCAGTGTTGTATAATTAGAGCTGGAAGTGGCAGGCCACAAATGCAACAGGAGATGAAGAATCAAACAAATCAAAATACGGACAGAGGTCAGGAAATCATTTAGTACTGAAAACAGCAGACCCAAAACAAAAGCCAAAAACCAAACTCCAAAGCAGCACACAAAGCAGTGGTTCCCTAAACGTTCTTTTAAATTACTAAATGCACTCCAAGGTTTGTTACACAAATCAGGAATCTCAAATATCGTGGGTCGATGAAGTCATGTGCCCCGACCTCTGGTCATCACATGTTTGCAACGACAGTCGGTTCTTAGCAACAACTGGTCTGTGACCCACTAAAAAATACACAAAATAGAGGCAATGGAGTTAAGAATGGACAGACAAAATGGAGACCGGAAAACAAACAAAATAATAATAGTAATAATCACATATACTGTAGTTCAAAATGAAAATGAAAGTGCAATATATGTACTGTACAAACAAAAGTAATCTGCATTTGCCAGAACCTCAGATTCATAATAGATAAGAACTAACCACTCATAGATATGGAGGCACTCCATGGTTTAGCAGAGGTTCAGCGTGTTTAATTAAAGGCACTTGTAACCTGGGCTAGGTTTAAAGACAAAAAAGGAATATCTGAATGCGAGTTTGTGTTATTAAAGTTTATTGACTGAGATGGGGTACAAGTTGTGTGGGTTGGGTATGGTTAAGTTTGATATGTAAGTGTCCTCTGATTGGCCTATACACAGTCCAAGTAAGATAATTGTGAGACGGGATTGGATGAAAGTTGAGAGAGGAGGAGAAAAAGAAAGACAGTTTCAGGCAAAATGCTGAAACAAGGAGAAAAGAAAGAGAGTTTCAGGCAAAACACTGAAAAGAGACAGAAAAAGAAAGAGGAGATAATTTTAGCAAACCGCTAAAACATAAAAGGAGAAGACGGGAGAAGAGAAAGATTTAGCAACGTGCTAAACTGATTAGACAGAAAGAAGCAATAGAAGAACGCTTAAGGGAACGTGAAATATACAGTGTATTGAAAAAGCCACAACGAGTGAGAAAGAACAGTGTAGCAAAACGCTGACGTGCAAAGCGACGCACCGAGGCGATAGATATTTCAGAGAGGAGAAAGCAAGTGGGGAACACTATAAGGGGCACCATCAAACAGAGGATGTCTATAGCCAATGGAAAGGACAAGTAAGTGTGCCACTGCAGGACGCGAAGAGAGTCGAGAGAGGAGAGGGACTGACACGTGGTGAACGGAGTGATTTGGTGACGTGAAGAAGAGAAAGACGGCAGGACACGAATTCAGCACTGGCAAACAGCAAGTGAGGAGGTTGTTCAAGAGAGAGGGAAATGAGAAGCCCAAAGGAGGTGCCCGAGGATAAAGGAGAGTACATTCAAACCAGGTCTGTGTGTTTTTTTGTTTGTTTTAAGTGGCTTGAGTTAAATCCTCAAGTGAAGGGGCCAGTTATGTTTTGTTTGTTTGGCCACCACGCACCCGAGCTACAGTTTGGGGCCCCCAACGTAGGGAGTAAACTTCACTGACCGTGGTAATTAATAAGGGTGAGCTCACCTGTAGTATTGGACCGACGACATGTGTTGTAGAATATGGCCGGCAGCTTATCCCGGCCAATACCCCAAGCCGCCAGATGGAGCCATCCCTGTAATATGGAGGGGCCCTGAATTCCAGCAGGGCATCACGGACCTTGGAGTTTTCCTTCACAGCCCTGCTGGATACTGTGGGGGCCGCCAGAGGACGCTGCAGCGAGGCTCAAGGACTTGTATTTTCCCTATAACCCAGAAGTACGTCCTAGTCACAGCGACAGAGGAAATGACGTACTTCCAGGCTGAAGAAAAGGAGTTTTACCCGACCCGGAAGTGTTATAAAGTCACATGGACTGAGGGACAGAAACACTTCTGGGTCAAGGACTATAAAAGACTGTGGGAAACACCAGAGCGTTGGGCTGAGTTGGGAGGAAGGGTGACTGAGCTGCTGGGAGGTGTGGAGGATTGAGATTATTGTGATTTTGATTATTGTTATTATTATTGGTTTATTATTAAGTATAGTGGAGGTGGAGGTGTTTGTGCACATTTATTATTAATAAAGTCAACATTTGGACTTTTACCTGGTGTCTGACGTCTGAACTGAGGGTTCAAGGGAGCGATAGCGCCCCCTATCTGTCACAATGTATAGCTGTAAATAATTTAGTGTTTGTGTTTTATTTTGTATTGTATATATTTGTAAAATGCCAAGTTTGGAAACCTGTTCATTTTGCATTTAAGTAAAGAGAGTTTTTACTTAAAATTTGAGTAACTGTGATTTGGTTATGTGTTCAAAGGCTGAAGGTGGCATATATTCTACATGCCAACAACAGAGGTGGCGACACCATAATAAAGAGCTCAGGGCCCTGCACACTGATTAAAGGAAGGGTGGTGCAAGGGGGTTACACACTGTTAATGTCTGCTGTATTCCAAAAATGTTCTGAAGAGCTCCATGTCAAACGTTCCCCAATTGTTAGTCAAATACCACATGCTTTTTGTACTGTGTTATGGATGGTAAGTAATATGAGAATATACTTTCAGCAATTGCTATGTGTGCATTTTGCTTTCATATTTTATATATAATATTAAGATATGTGTCTTTGTAATGATAAAGCATGTATTTACAAAGATATAGAGTCAGAAGAAAACCATTTCTTTTAATCTTCTATATACCAGAGAAAACTTACCATTAGATAAGATCTTGTTATGTCTGCTCTGCTCACCTCATAACAGGTCAGAACGGCATAAAATATGCCTCCTGAATAGGTCGGCAAGGACAAGAAACAAGTTTACCCTAACCTAGGGCTACAAGTTGAACTCTGTTAGTAGAAGGTTCAAGGAACATGGGTCGTGGCTAGCCAGGATTGTTTCAAGGGAATGAGGCCTGAACATAAGAGGGCAGTTGATCCCTACACTACAATGTCAGTTGATGCACAGGGTGTAGAAGGGAAACACACACCTGGCATAAATTCAGAGCTATACAGTAGAACCTCCACAAACGTTTCCGAACATGTACAAATCGGGTTACAATCAAAAAGTTTGCCAAAATTTTCCATCTGTTCACGACCACATGCTCTAGTGGCAAACAAAAACACTGGCAGCCAGTTTCCCTACGTGCGTTCGTATGCGCCAATGATTTCCCATTCTCCGTTTCCCATTTTCTTTTGTTTGCGTATACAGGGCCTAACAAAGCAGCTGATGTTGCAAAAGGAGTTACAATGTTAAGCAAGCAGAGGCCTCAAGTGCTGGAAGAGGTGGAAAAACTGTTGCTAGTGTGGTTGAATGAAAAGCAACTTGCAGGGGATAGCGTAAGCTAAGATTCCTGGCGATTTGCTAAAAAAAAATCCTTCTTCGAGTGGCGAAGGTAAGGAATTTAAAGCCAGTAGAGGATGGTTTGAAAGGTTTCACAAGAGAAGTGGCATTTAATTTTTTTCCCTGTGCTTAAAACTCATAAAAAAAAGTTTACAGCGTGGTACGTAAGGGTCTAGCGCAAACTCTTACAATGTTAGTTTTCTCTGTTGTTCAAGGTTTTCTCAGTGTTATTCAATGTTGTCATTTAAAAATTGTGAAGGAAACCTGGGTGTTAGCAAGCCCAAACCCTGAGACGAACACACAAACACAGGCCCGGGTCCAAAAAAAGTTGATTTATTAACCAACTCCTCTCAAGTATATCACAATAAGTACAAAAACACAGGTTTTTTCTCCTCACAATAATCTCACCACCGCACTGCCCTCCTCCAGTCAGGTGTTGCCTGTCTACCACCCAAGCTCCGACTGGATAAGGGAGTGTGGTCCCTTTTATTACAGACCTGGGAGTACTTCTGGTGCCGGGGCAATCGCCCAATCACAGAAGTCCATCACAGTAGTGAGCTTGTCTCCCTGCAGAGCCCTCCTGCAGTACCCTGTGAGCCCAGCAGGTCTGCCCTGCTGGACTACATTTCCGGCATGCCCACTGAGTGCTGATAACCAGGACTGCTGCCATCTAGCATGCTGGGGGAATAAAAAAACCCCAAGTGATACCTTTTCTTTTTAACGGGCTGTCCATCTAGCCTTTCCCGTTCTTGCTTCCAGGTCTGCTCCCTCTCCTGGCCAGGATGCCCGTCAAGCCCATGTAATATCTACAAGATGAAGTTTTAAGATAATATTTACATCTTCATCTTAGCTAGATTATATAGTCTCCACAGCAGCTATTAAAGGAAGACTCCAGAACTGGACATATTTCTTTTAGCAAAGTCACACAAGCCCCTGCATGTAGTAAAAGAAAGGTGTTGATGGAAGGTTATACTTGAGGCACACTTGGTCAAAGAATGCAAATCTCTGAGATCCACAACGCCAAGCACAATCCTTGTGTTATAAATTGTTTTGTTTATGTGTGGTGGAGTTTTGTTGTGGTGAAGCTAAGAGTAGAAACTATAGCATCTCCTGTATTGGAACAGTCTGGTTTTATGCCTAAGAAGTCTACCATTGACCGCATCCTGGCACTGAAGGTTCTCATGAAGCACAAACGCCAGTATCGGCAGAGTTTCTTTGTAACCTTTGTCGATTTTCGTAAAGCGCTCGACTCAGTTGATCGAGCTGCCCTGTGGGATATCCTGAGGTTTCGGGGTATCCCCTCAAAGTTGCTGGATATCATGAGGGGCCTGTACATTGGTACTGTGAGTGCTGTGTAGAGTGTAGGCAGAGCCTCTGCGTTTATCCCAGTTGATTCTGGGGTATGTCAGGGGTGTGTTCTTGCTCCTACTCTGTTCAGTGCTTGTATGGACTAGGTGTTGGGCAAGATCGTGGGGTCCAGCAGCTGTGGGACATCTGTTGGTGAAGAAAGATTCACGGATCTTGACTTTGCTGACGATGCTGTGATCTTCGTGGAGTCAATGGAGGCTCTGATCGGGGCGCTCGAGAGACTGAGTGAGGAGTCTGAGTGTCTGGGCTTGCGAGTGTCCTGGATAAAAACCAAGATCCAGGCCTTTAATAACCTCTTGGGCACAGCCATCAGCAGTGTGTCTGTCTGCGGAAGGAGTGTCGACCTTGTCAAGAGGTTTACTTACCTCTGCAGTGACACTCATGTCTCTGGTGACAATTCCTATGAAGTCAGTAGACGAATTGGGAGAGCATGGGGGGTCATGAGGTATCTGGAAAGGGGTGTGTGGCGGTCCCGATATCTATGCAAAAGGACGAAGGTCCAAGTCTTTAGAGTCCAGGTGCTCCCTGTCTTGCTATATGGTTGCGAGACATGGACGCTATCCAGTGACCTGAGACGAAGACTGGACTCCTTTGGTACTGTGTCTCTCCGGAAAATCCTTGGGTACTGTTGGTTTGACTCTGTATCAAATCAGCAGTTGCTCATGGAGTTCCGAATGAGGCACATTGCCTGCATTGTGAGGGAGCATCAGTTACGGCACTACGGCCATGTGGCGCGTTTCCCCGAGGGTGATCCAGCTCGTAAGATCCTCATTGTTGGGGATCCGAGTGGTTGGACCAGGCCAAGGGGTCGCCCACATAACACCTGGCTGCGGCAGATAGAGGGTCATTTCCGGAGGGTGGGACAGGACCACGTGTCTGCCTGGGGGGTTGCCAACCGGGATCCCGAGTTGTTTTGTCGTGTAGTGGGTGTGGCAATGCACTGTACCAGTGTATGCTCCCCAACTTGACTTGACTTGACTTGTATTGTTACCACATCATGTTCTCCTATCACAATCCAATGGTTAACAGTAACTAGCGACCACTGGCGAGCAGAGCAAAACACACAGGTAACAGTCTGGGTAGGATTTCCAAGCTTGTATAGTTGCATTTTATTCTGATTTCTTTCATGATCTCATCATATGTATATTTGCAAACCAGTAGTAATACTGTAAAAATAATCAGTGCCATAGTGCTCAGCAACTCTGCAGAATTGATTGTTTTTCAATCAAGTTATAATTGTTTATGAATTTTTAAGGAAGGATTTGTTAATGTATTGTATATGTGTAGGGATCAATGTTTTGGAACGTTGCTTTTAAAAAGTTACTGGTTACTTGCAACAAAAGTAATTAAATATGATATATTATTGTAAACTGTAACACATTAAACTTCTTTTTTTGTATGTAAAACTATATTTATTATTAAATTCTAAGCCCAGAGCTGGCTCTTGTAAAATTTTTGTTATGTGCAAGCAAAAAAAAAAAAGTGCCTTCATATGCTGAAAGGAGAAAAAATAGTTTCCATTTTTTACATTTCTGAGGGATGAGTTGGCATACTATGAGCTGGCATTCCATCAGGCACATAAGTATCTTCAGTGCCAGCTGTAGAGGAGCCAATACAAATGGCAAGATGTTCAAAGTCAGGTCCTTGGTGTTGTCAGTAAGCACCCAAATAGCACAGATAGTCTCCCCATGTCTTGCAACACTCAAGTTAATTACTGCAGAGAGAGATACTTTGCTCCTCACAAGAAATACGACAATGAAATCAAGCATTTCTACAAAGACCTCAAAGAACACCTCAATCATCCAGCCTACAAAGAGATCGTCATAAGAGACCTAAATGCTTGAGTAGATGAAATTTTCAGAAGATGAGCACAACAAAGGTGGCAAATGGCTCATAATCTTGGAGCTACAGAAGTCATGTGCATGTTGAACACCTACTTTAAGAAACCAGCTTGGAGGCTACCTGGACTTGACACTCTGCTGGCAACTGGAACATCAAGGAAGAGTCGACTGTGTATTGTGTGATGATGTCAAATTTGTTCTTCATTCTGAAGTAATGCTCCAGCTAAACAGCAACAGAAGGCCAATGTGAATGATGCTCAAAACATCCATCGATGACAGGTCCCAAAACTACAACAGTACATGTTACGAAGAAAATCAGAAACAATAATGAAGAAATTGTTGCCCGCACTACAAATTGATTAGCAGCATGTCTTGAAAGCTCTTAGCATAGAAGTAGAATCTAAAGAAGAAAGATTTGTTGGATAGGGTTGAGCTGTGTGAGCTGAACCTAAAGACAGGAGAAGACTATGATCAATACTAAACACAACTCAAAACTGCAAAAGAAACAAAAGGTAGCACCGTAAAATGCTGGAAAGAAATATGTACAACAAAAAGAGGGGGCTTAAGAAGGTCTTCCTTTGCTTACTTCAGCATCTCCAGCCTTGTTATCTTTTGATCTGTTTATCACTACGTCTTAATTCTTCCTTGTAAATCTCCTGTCCATTAAAGTCAGCCTGGCATGCTCTGGTACTGTTGTATAATTACTCCATGTACTTGCAGGATTTCAGTGTTGTATCTGTTCCAATTACTCCATACTTTTTAAAGTCTGCTCCTTTTAAATAATCTTGTGGCTTTTTTCATCTTAACTGCACAAAGCGCATGTACATTCTTTGTAATTGTTCGATTTCAGCACGTTTTTTAGACAGGCATTTTTCCATAGTCTCCCAGATTTTCTTTTTGTGATGAATGTTTTCCTCTACACAGAAAAAATAGAAAACTAAAAGGTTTATAAATTTCATTCAGATGACTTTTCAATATGTTCAGCTGTTTTCAGTCCACCAGTATGTTTCGGCAAAGGAAGGTTTTGTGACTTTGCTTTTTGACAAAAAGAGATTGGGGATATAAATCTCTACAGTATTTCTTTAAAACTTTTTTGGAAACGATCGACCACTTTCATCAGATCACTAACAAGGAAACATGACATGTCCAATTCCTGATGCCCCATTCTTTTTCTATTTTCTATGGTTACCACAATCAAGTAAGCATTGATTTAAGTTTTAATATTTTAAAATTTGGATCAGGGAGGATAGCCAGTAACACTGAGCAGATCAAATGACATACACATACTTAGTAACTGAACTGAAACACTGCACTGCTTTTCCTTTTCTTATCCTGATGTTCAAATCTTCCATTGCAATTGTACCTTTCCTTTTTTGCTTATTGTTTTCAACATGCCATTTACCGATTTATAAAAACTGAAATATTTTACTGTGTGCTTTTTTCTTGGTCTGGACTACAATTGTATCCGATCAGCATCTCCTCAGCCATCGGTTTATTATCTTTTGTGTATTACAGGTAAATAGTCATTGGTGGTTCAATAATAGTGTTGATCAGCACACGTGTTTTTTGCAGCTAGTAGACTGTGTTCATCAGTGCTTACCTTAACTTCCTGGAATTTCGTTGTGCAGTCAGCTTAGACAAATTTTTTTTTTCCAGCGCCCCATGATGCTTTGCATGGCCAGCTTGACAGCAAAGAGCTATAGCACCCATGCACAGAACTTTCACGCATGTGTATTGTAAACATGCTCCACCTCACATTTTACATTGCTGCCCAATTTCTGCTGCACAAGCGTGATGTCACTATCTGTACCCAAGCCAAATTTGCAACCCGTATACGTTTAAAAAAAAAAAGAAAATTGCAGTATTTTCATTTGAGAAGTACATTAAGTAACCATAATGAGAATATTATGATTACTGCCACTGAATATATAACGCTGATCCTTGTGCGCTCACTCTCTCACCATAACTCCATGTGGATACATTTGCATGATGGCTGAATGCATGTACATTTAGCCACGTGGCGCAACAACAAGTCAAAATAAATCTTAAAAGAACTGCTTCACCTACATCTCCTGAAATCAAACAACGCATGAGACCCCATAAAACAATAATAATTACCGAAAAATTAGTATTATTTAAAAGAGATTTCCATGTTTTTGACCAAAGACAAAAGCAGGAAACAACTGCACAGAAAGATGTTTTTTTTACTTATTGCTAATTTGTGGCCATTTGTATTTTGTTTGTGGTTACTATTCTGCCTGCATCTTTTGTTGTTTGAGACATGGTGGTACCATGTTTAGCACTGATGCCTCACAGCTCAGGTCACACAATTATCGGTCCAGCATGTTTGTCAAATGCTTCCCTAGACCTTCTGGGCACTTAAAAGATCATCAAAATCATTAAAAGCAACTCAAAATGCATTTTGCTGAGTTCTGTGAAGTTTTCCAAATGTTTCTGTGATTTCGCCAAACTCATAGAGAAGCAAAGTCTGCGGGGTTCACTTATCATTACTATGAGAGTTGATTGTTAATGATAAATATGATTTTCACTACTATATTTTGATCATACCGAATGACTTTGGTCCTTGTTAACTGTTAGCTTTTGCCTTTGGCACTCTTAGCAAGCATTTTAATTAAAGCCTTTTGATCTGTGACCCAGTCCTGCTGTTACTTTAGCACAAGGACAAGTATTGATAAGAAAACCTGTGCAGAATCCTGACTCCAAGGGTCTTGTCTATCAGTGACTAGCAAAGACATAAGAAATTAAACTAATCACACACTTCTGTAACTGACAAGTGTATATAAGAAGTGTAACCAGCACCTGTAAGGCACGCATCTTCTTCCATTTACTGATTGACTCCACATAGGTGTCAGTAAAGGATATTTCTCCCATCCTGAACTGGCTTTCTTGAATCTGACCTTGACACTGTTTAAATAAGATATAATTCATGAAACTTTGAGACATCAGTGTCTATTGAGCAACTTGAACTCTTCTAAGACCCAACATACCGAAAAATAACTTCTGCTATTCCAAAACCATATTGTAAATTTACCCTCCTTCCATTCAGGATTACTTTTCTTAGTACTTGCTGGGAATTTTCCACAAAATCTAGCCAAATATGTTCCAGTGGTCTCAAACACAGTCACGGTGGCTGTGGGTTTTCATTCCGGCTATTTTCTTTAGTAGTAGCCAATTACAGAAACCAACAGGACATACTTTGTTGTTGTGATTTTAATCAGCTTGAATTTTTAATATTCCAAACTCTAAAATTTTGGGTGCTCCTTAACACTTGCTTTTTTGTTTCAGCACTGTCTTAAGTTAGTAGAGGATAAAATCTTTAGTAATTGTGGACTCACTGAGCCTTCTTAAAGAATAAAATTACTAAGCTTGAACATTGTCCAGAAGTCCATGCACTTTGTCTGTGCTGTAGACAAATTATATTCAAGTAAGTTTATTGTCATTACAGTACAAAGAAGAGCATTTGTTGTTAGTCCCCTGCTATAGAAATATACAGCGACTATATAATAGACAATACAACAACAGAGTAGACACAAAGTACAAAACAATACAAAATAAATTTTTGTGAAAGTTTTAGTTTTGTGTTGTATCACATTTGAGCATAGATGGGAGAGTTTAAGGTCTCTGGTGACGGTAATTCTAATTCTAATTCCAGGGAATGGCGCTCTGGGATAACTTCTCCTCTTTTTGACACATTTTCCAGCACTATATCACTTTCAGAGTCCATCCACTCAGAATGACATACACAGAATCTCCCATCTGCATGGACCCGCCTCTTCCTGTCAAAATCTCTAATAGCAGGAAGATCCACCTTTTTTGGTAGTCAAAACCAGACTCCTGTCTGAAAAGATGTCTCTTAATGCTCTTACCCATATTTCTTTTCCTAATTTTTGAGATTTTAATTATATGGGGTTTGCTCGTGGGTGTGCCCCAACACTTCTTACTGTTTCTGCTTGTTTATTACAGTAGCTAATAAAGGGATAATTTTGTTTATGTCTTGCCTCATTGTTCTCTCTGGACAGCTTACAGTGTTGACATACTTCCACAAGAAAGCTTTCAGTATCTGCCTGCTACCCAGGAATTTGTTTGTGAAACTGTTACATCTGGAATTATGGCAAGGATTTTGGACAATACACCAAATTTTGTTTTCTTAATTTGCTGTGGTTTACTCACTGATTCTATTAACCCTTGGAAGTCAGTCTCACTCTACAACAATATAACTGTACCGTCAGGGGATCATAAATTCTTTATAATCTAATATTTAAAAACTCTTCTATGGAACACTTCACGTAAGATGGGTTTGGAATACAGACAGCACACACTACTGCTTGGTCTACTAATTTGTTGCCATATTTACAATTCTAACCACTGCACTCTGATTCTGGTACGGATGGATTATTCTAAGTATGTCTTACAAGTCAAAATACCCAGTGTATTTGGCTGGGGACACCCACTTACTGACAAAAAGGTTCTCCTACCTTAAACCCTAATCGTAGGCAAAAAGGAGGCCACTAGGCTTGAACATTTGAGAAAAAGTAGCACTTAACTTGATTCTTAACTCTTTCAGGGCAGATGTGGACTTTTGTCGAAATTCAGGGGTCCTCTAAACGACAAGAATGAATGATATGTCACATCTAGCAATCCTCTAACGCTACTCGGCTGTAAATGGCGACAAAACTCACTGTTACGTTTTAGTTCGACTCTCTTTGCTAGAAGTAAGTAAAAGTAGAGAAGAGCAAAAACCCTCTAAAATGGCTTCGACATCTGGCCAGAGACCAAAGTGAGTGCGTAAAACAAAATACTCTCTGGATGGCATTTTTGATGCAAGTGATCTGGAGATAGAGATGGAAAACTAAATTGATGCACCACCATCAGCTGATCGTGGTGCAGAACATGTTTGTGTAGATGATGTGCATACGGCAATGTTTGCCTGGGAGAACCGCCACTTACGATGACAAGAGGTACAAACCAGATTGTGTCACACTATGACTACCGCCGTCACCCACCCATCTGCTGCACAAAGACAGCCAGCCCACCTTGTATTCCTGTTGACTGTCGATCGATGGTGAGCGGGTGCTGGCAGCAGCCACAGACGTTTTATGTTTGAAACCACTGCTTTGTGTGCTTTTCAGCCCCCAAAGAGTTAATGCAAATGTAACTTCTTGGAACAAATGGCTGCAAAGACAGCACATCATCATCATCAAACCAGAGTCTAAGTACTGGGCTGCTCCAGATCGAAAAACGTCTGGATGATGTGTTCAGAAAAAAGAAAATAAACATGTCTGACACAATGAGCGAACTGCCAAGCTCCCAAACTCAGCTCCTGGAGGGCTGCAGTGGTTTCAGGTTTTCACTAAAAGCAAATTCTTGATGTTAATGATACATATTACTTTTTTAATGACATGACTTGGCAGTGCAAGGTCTCTTCTATTACTAGCATTATTTGACTATGCATTAGGAAAGTGCCTGGGATTAAAACATGCAGTCACTGCAGCCTTTCAAGAACTTGGTTTGAGGTTCTTTTACAGCCAGTTGGAGACTGTGCTTCCTCTCAGCCATTATGATTCTACTACCAAGCTTTTGATACCTTCTTCGTTGCAAGAAATACTCTAACAGTAACCAGCTCAATCCATTCCCTGCATTAGTCCAGAGCTGATGGTCGCCACTGCCTTCTAGCTTTGCTGGCACCACGTGAGTGTGGGTGTTTTAGAGAATGTGCCCTTTGAATGCTAAACTGGCATTCAGTTCAAGATCATCTCCTGTCTTGCTCCTAATGTCCCTAAGACAGGCTTCAGTCCACTGAGACCCCTATGACTGGATTATGCTGGGTCTAAAAATGCAAAATGTCATGGAAACATTTTTGGAACTTACAGCACCTTTACTTACTGTATCTTGATATTTCTGTCACTTTAATCTCTGCAGTGCCTTAAATCTGGCGTCATCTCCTCTACCCCATGACCTGTGGACATGGCTGAAAGGTAACAGCCCAGTCCAAGCCTGAAATCATTATGCAGGATAAAAGAAACATTGTCAGTTTCATAACAAATATGAAGAGAGTAACAGACAGGAAGGAATTTTGTTTAAGGACATAATGTCAAGTAAAGTTCACAGACAAAACAAGGGCCTGTCACTCCTGTAAAAATACTTTCAGTAAGTCAAGCCTGGGGGCAAGCAGCCAATACAGGTCACCAACATCAAAAAAGACACTTGGAATGATGTGCGATATTATGAGAAGACATGAAAACGTCAGCATCATGAATATTCAACATCTCCTTTACTTAGAAACAACTAATTGAGTGCAGGGAACTAAAGATGTTCACTTTGTCATGCCAGTTAAAATATGAACGTTGAGAAGAGGAGCAATCAATCAAAGTAAGTATTGGCATTTTGGGAGAGTCCAGAGCCACGTCTGGAGGACATGTTGAAAAGAACTCCAAACACTAATGATTGTGTTTTACACATGCTGAGGGTAAATGAAAAAAATGGTTCACTCCATGTTTGTGGTGTCGAAGATGATGGACTGACTGCCACATGTCCCAGTCTCAGGGAGTCTGCCAGCAGAGGACTGTGGTGGGGTGGTTTACCCTCTGCATGTGATGTTATACACAAGGGAGATGCTGCGAGGACTTTACAGCTGGGTACGTGCAGTACAAGGAAAATGCACATGCAACAAATTAAAAGCTCAAGAAAATTTAAACAGGAATTTCTTTTTTGTTCTTGTAAACAATTGTGTTGCCGCAACACCAAACCAAGGGGGATTGCACTGTATGGGCTTGGGGGGGGAGCATTCAGCAACAAAAAGCTTAATTCTATTAATTTTATAGAACACTTTCCTATGAAGCAGGGTGTGACCACTGTAAACATATAGGCCTACAAATACAATTTTAAGGTAAAACAAAAAAAATAAATGTATTTGTATAAATACATAAATTACATAAACAAGAGTATGTATATTAAATAAAAAAATAAAGGCAATGTGAAATTTACGTGGTAACCACAATAGACAGAAGCTGACATAATAGAACACGTTCACAATGGCTTATTGTAGTTTGAACACGCACTGCCATTAGTCTAGTTGAAGCTCAAAGGAACATGGATGCTCTGCTGTGAGATTTCTTTGGGAAGAAGGAGTGAAACCTGCTGAAATTCACTGAAAGATGTTGGCTCAGTACAGCAGTGAAAACAGGGTGGCTCACCAAAAAGTTTATGAATGGGTCGAAAAGTTTAAAAAGAAAGAAGACGTGTAAATAACAAAGCTTGATCTGGTCAACCATGAATATCTCGCACACAAGCCTATATCAACATGGCAAATTAATTCATCAGAGAAGACCGACCAATGCCATTGTCCACTTTTGCTGCACAATTGGATATCAGCTATGGATCTACACATGCCATAGTGCATGATGACTTGGGGTTCCATAAAGTTTGTGCAAGATGGGTACCCATACGGATCTGCACAGGCTAACATCTTTCACTGTGCTGTGCATGTTCTAATTACCCATAAGCCATTGCAAACATGTTGTATTGTGTCAGCTTCTATCCATTGCGTTTACTGCATAGCTTTCAAATTGCTTTTACTTTCTGATTTATCCTTTCATATACTGTAACAACATCAGGGTCCGGATCTGAGAGGTACACACTCCTTAGGTGGCCAAGACCTGCCGCATATTGCGTGAATACCTAGAGAAGCCAGCTATAAAGCAGTCTGTGAGTAGCAGGTAAGTGGGGGTGCAGAAGTATCACTTAGAGATCACTTTGGACACCTCTACCAGTTGCTAAAGTCAGATGCCTGGCCGCCAGCAAGACTTGGATTTGGACACAGGTCTTGGATCAGCTCACAGAGCCAGGGGTTTACCTCTGACCCTGGGTGAACAGAGTGGGTGGAGCCAGGTTACATGTGTGAGTGGACAAAGGGACAAAGCTGCTGGGAGTGCATGTCACAGCAGAGCATCCATGTGGCATTGTAGAAGTGGCGCTGAAGATGCCAATCAGCAATTGGCGTGAAGAGGCTAGTTCCATTCCTCTCTCTCTTGTACTCCAACCCCATGGGGTGTTACACTGGTGGCAACAGTTTGGGAGAAGAACAGACGAAATGGCCCTGTAACAGAAGACTGGTGTAGCACTGACCCTTTTGGACCCTTTGATTATGCTCACGATGGTTCACTCAGGCACAGCAGACCAGATTGCCTCGCACCCCTCATATATCCTAGTGGATGGAGTTCGTGCTACACTCAGGACGAGGGCCTAAAAGAAGAGGGCAGTGTGGTGACCTCAGGGTCACCTGCTCCACAGGTGAACTGAGACCTGTCTGAGGGGGAACAAATACCTGGAGAAGCCGACTATAAAACAGCCCTGAAAATAGCAGGTAAGGAGTGGGTGCAGACACAGCACTTAGAGAGCACTTCAGTCTCGTTTCCATGCTGCTAAAGCCCATTGGCCACGATGCCTGGATTTGGACCTTAACCTTGAATCAGCTCAGGGGGCAGGGGGTTAGTGTGGCATACAGAATCACAGTTTGCCTCTGGTGTGTTTTCATTACAACCTGCACACCAGTTAACACCAATGGAAGTGACTCATTTGTGTGCACTTACTAACCTACTGTACTCAAGTTATATGAAGGAAATTACTGCAGTACTAAGCACAGTTTAAGCTGCTTCTTTATTAGTTCCTTTTTCCTTTTCCGCATTGTGTTAAGCCACACAGGAGGCCCATTTCTGCCAAACTCTTGGCAATTCATTTCCATTCTGAGCTTCCTGAAAGAATAACATTTCCAAGTTGCGCTGAGCTCTGCTAATAGGTCCTTGCGCTTGCTCTGCAGTTTGGCACGGTTGTTAATTTAATTCAGTTTATTGTCATTATGCCTAAAGCTGAAAGACAAGCATCTGCTGCTGGACATAGCAGTGTAGAAAAAGCAGTGAAGGTGAAGACCATGGAACAGCAACACAACAGGAACCGAATACTAAAAAGAACGACAGCAATCAAAGATAACAAATTTAAAATGTAGTAAATCTAATCTATAAAGCTGTACATGTGCGTGTTTGTCCGATATGCAAATCCACACTGTCTTTACCAAATTTTACGCATATTCCCCATTATACGGGGGGAACACTATACGCTGTGTTTCATTCCAAAATGCTAGCCCTTGGAGAACTTCATTTAGGGAAATGACCCAAGGAAACATTTTCAGGACTTTGCAAAGGTACACAAAGTTGCTCCCCAGGGAGGGTTTAGTCACTGAGATTTTGGTTTAAGGCCCAAATTTTTCCCTCTGGGGAATTTACTTAGTGGCAGCACATTGACGTATTTCACCATAAGCAGCAACAACTGGTACAGAAAAAATACAGACCTTCCACGGACCCCAAACGAAATGAACACCAAGGAGTCCAAACTATAACAAATAAAATGTATTTACTGCAAGAAAAGTATATTAATACAGTAGAGTACAAGGTGTTACAAATAAAGACACACAATAAGGGAGAAAGATGAACAAAGCTAGGTCTCCCTGTCAGCTCCTTTCATATTTCTTCCTTCTTTGGCCTCTTTTTGTCCCCTCTCCTTCCTACTTCAAATTCACCAGCCTTATGGCCTTATGAGGTTTTTAAGCCGCCCTGTTCCATATTGGGGAGTAGGCTAAGGAACCCCCTGGGATTGGCCAGCCTGACCATCCCAAAGTCTGATTGGCTGTGAAAACATCAAGTCAATCCCCAGATACTTGTACTCTCCCTTACAAATTGCCATTATACATGAAAACCTCCCTGCTGCCAGCTAAAGAATTGGTGGTCTCCAAACACCCTGCATTGTTTCTCAGTGTCCAGCAGTTATACTGGTGCAGCATAAAGAACTTACTTAGGGGCTCCATACACAATTCTGGGGCCAAACTGCTGCCTTCAATGATGGCTTGGTATTACTGGCACTGATGACATTGACAGTTCACATGCCCACTGGGTATTTTATGGCACAGCTCCTCTCCTTCACTATGGAAAAGTCTTTGCATTATGGTCTCATTTGGACCTTCTTTATATATAAAAATACGATAGGCATCAGCCAAACAGTACAATAATTTAATTACTGGTGCAAAGTAAGTTGGCAGTGTGGAGTTAAATTAATTTTGCATAAAACCAGACCCCGCTCCTGGGGGTCATTTAGCCAGGCTAAGCCACCTCAGATATCATGTCAAGCAATTCTGCCATGTAGATGGGTATGCTGTTACTGGTTGGTTTATTTGAAATGTCATCACATAACAACAACAACATGCCAGTATTTCAGATGCCCCCTTACCATTTTCATTTGGAGCCAGGTGTGATAAAAACTGAGTACTGTGCAAAACAAAACAAATGCAAACAATTGTTGTGAATGCTTAAAATGTTATAAATCATCATGTTTCTGACAGGGCGGTACGGTGGCACAGTGGTAGCGCTGCTGCCTCGCAGTAAGGAGACCTGAGTTCGCTTACCGGGTCCTCCCTGAGTGGAGTTTGCATGTTCTCCCCGTGTCTGCGTGGGATTCCTCCAACAGTCCAAAGACATGCAGGTTAGGTGCATTGGCGATTCTAAATTGTCTCTAGTGTGTGCTTGGTGTATGTGTGTGTGTGTGCCCTGCGGTGGGCTGGGGTTTGTTTCCTGCCTTGCGCCCTGTGTTGGCTGGGATTGGCTCCAGCAGACACCTGTGACCCTGTAGTTAGGATATAGCGGGTTGGATAGTGGATGGATGGATGTTTCTGACATCACCATGACCTTAATGTGGCATTACCAAGCTGCTGCAAGTTTCGGTATGGACCAGGGATGAGCCCTAAGACTAATGACAGGTTCCAGGAATCTTTTGGGTTTGGGTCACAACTGGAATCAAAACACCTGACAACTTATTATGAGAAGGTACAACATAAAATAGCGGCAAAATAGTGATCCGTTCAGGACACCAGATTTGAACCCCAGCCCATTCACTTTTTATGTTCAATCTGACCATTTCACAACTATGTCTGCACAGATTTAATTTTCACATCACAAAGAGGTACATGTTAGGTTACGTGGCATATAAGTATAGGTGAAAATGTCCCTTAGTAGACTGGTATTCTGCTCAAGGTAGTGCTGGGATCTGCTCCAGCCCAAAACAACTCATGATGGATGAATGGCCAGCACAAAATGAAGTTTGATGTTTGCCTGTCAAACACCAACAGCACTGGACTGAACTAACCTTCAGACTTTGAGCATAATTCATGTATCTGAGCTGGCATTTTTAAAAAAAAGTATACTCCTTTCAACCTAGTTGCCCCCTTTACCACTGCTGTCTCTCTTCACTTCCACTTCACTCTTTCATATGCCATCTCGGCAAAGATGCCCCCCCCCCCCCACACCCCACCCCAGACAAGTGTGAGTCAGCAGACGACATTCCGTCAGGATGGGCTGAGAGCTCAAATCTCCAGTCGCTGGACGCCACTAAATCTAGCTTGTGTCAATGCGCCCAGGGGCTGTTAAAATAAAAATAACATGGGCAGCGACCCGTGTACAAGACCCACTGCTTTTTAGATAGTTAACATGTTTTTCAGGGACATGCCAATTACTGAAAAAGAAAAAGGAGATGAGAAAAAAAAAGCAGAAAAACACTTTGTGCCTGCACAGATTGAATATCCTGAGACTACCAATCACTGAGACAGGACCCTGAGGGTGAAGTTGCAGATGACTCTGCATGAGTCATCCGGACATTTACGCAGAATTGCAGACACAAACCGCCATCATTGATTGCAGTTTGTGTCTGTTATTTGACAACAGTTCTCATTTGCGGTGGCTTTTAATGGAGAAATTCTTAAAAATAAATAAATAACACACACAGCATCTTAATCAAAAATGACTGCAGGGACTCATAAAAACTCAAAGATGTGCTATAGCAGGACTAGCTGTTCCATTCATAGTAGGCAAGACTTAAATTTAGCAAATCAGGCATATAATAACAACAGTGTCCACCAGGCTGGGAAACTGCTCAGCTGCCTTTTTAAAAATTTAAAATGGTTAATCTTTGTGTCTATCAAGAACCTGGCATCCCATCCAGCTCTGGTGCCCTTGGGCAGCCATGATACAATCTGAATTCTCAAGACTGCAACCAGGACAAAGTGGATGGAAGGCCAGCCTGTCAGATGCCTTTGCATGTGCTGGACGGGACAGCGAGACCACCAACTGATTTTTCTGAAGCCCACTTTGTTCTTTTTCTTGTTGCCATAGCAACAATGGCTTAAAATACTAAAGTTACCCAGCTGTCATTTGAGTGAAGCAAAAGAGCACAGAGTATAAGAGAAGAGTAGCCATTAAAGGGTTAAACCTTTGTGCTGCTGTACTCGAGAGACAACGGCCGTCTGTTGTTTCCATCCAATATAAAACAAGTTAAAGTGATGCCAGCCAGGATGTGCCAAATGAGCCAAAAATGAGACTACCAGGACTGCTGAAAAGAATGAAAACTGCTCACTCAGCCCATTTTTTCACGTTGAGCATCATACTTAATATTCCAACTTGCTTTTGCATGGCTGATAAGTTTTCACAAGAGAAAACAAAAATCATTTGCCTGAGACGTCAGCATCTTTCATCTTACAGACTTCTGATGTTACCTGGTGGGTTATGATGGCATAGAGATAGAATGGCTGGATTGTTTTGGCTACATTATTATTCTTATTATGTTACTGCTTTGCTTACTTATTACTAATGAATAAAATAAAATGCAAATACAAACTAGGTTATAGATAAGGAGCTGTTAACACTTTGTACATTTTCTAAATAGTTTACATTTTTTAAGTACTCTAGAAGTCATAATGTATTTTAATATTTCTGGTGGTTCATATGCAGCAAGCTGAGCCTTTCTGTTTTGTCAACACATTCTTTTACTCTCACCATTAAAAAATCAATCACATTGGTTATTGGGAAAAAAAAGAATAAATAAATCAAAAATACAACACCATTTTGCAGGGTCACTGGGGCCTAACAAGCAAGTAAAGTGTGCAGGACAGAAACAATCCCTGAATAGAGCAGCAGCCCATCACAGAATGAACACACAGACACACATTCTATGAGGAATTTAGTGCTGCATAGCCACCTAACCTGCATGTCTTTGGACTCTGGGAGGAAACCCATGCAGACATGGGGACAGCGTACAAGCTCCACACAAGGCATGCACAGGATATAAACACAAATTTATGCCAAATTTCCCCCTGGAGACAAATAAAGTTCTATCTAATGACTTTCCTATCTATCTATCTATCTATCTATCTATCTATCTATCTATCTATCTATCTATCTATCTATCTATCTATCTATCTATCTATCTATCTATCTATCTATCTATCTTACTGTGAGGCAACAGCACTACCACTATATCACCAGGCCACCCACATAAAAAATATAAACATGAAACAATAAATGTGACATCAAATGAAAAAGGGCTTGACACTCAGCAGATGTCGCTGCTATCCTTCTTCTTCCTGCCATTATTGTGGTTAGCTGTTTGTTTTACAAGGGTATTGCTGTACATACATAAAAAGAGTTCAATTTTCTGTCCTTTCCTCATGTTTAATAATGTTCGAGATTAACTGGTCAATAAATACTATAGATTCAAAAATAGAATGTTGTTATCATATCATACCATACCATACCATTTTTATTTGTTAAGCGCTTAAAAACACAGCATTACAACTGACCAAAGCGCTGTACAGTTAAAACAAGCAAGACTAAAAGCAAAATATTAAAAACAAACATTAAGAGAGAATTAAAACAGAGACACTAAAAACAGGTCAGGGGACCCAATAAAACAGAGAAATAGCAAAAAGCAAGTGGAAATAAGACAGGTTAAGAATTAAAAGCCAGTGTGAAGAAGTGCGTTTTTAGGTGTGATTTGAATGTGGCGACTGAAGCGGCTTGCCTAACCACTAAAGGTAAGGAGTTCCAGAGCCTAGGTGCACAGACGGAAAAAGCCCTTTCACCACGAACTTTAAAACGTGCCTTGGGAACGGTTAGGAGCAGCTGATCTGTGGATCTAAGAACATGAGGGGGATTGTGACGATGGAGCAAGACACTCAAGTAGGCAGGGGCTAGACCATTTAGTGCCTTATAGGTTAAGAGGAGTATCTTAAAATCAATTCTGAATCTAACCGGCAGCCAGTGTGGGGTTTTTAAAATCGGTGTAATGTGTTGGCTTCTGCTGCTTCCAGTTAAAAGCCTTGCAGCCGCATTTTGAACCAATTGGAGTCTAGAAAGAGTGGCTTTACTAATACCATATAGGCAGGAATTAGAATAGTCGAGCCGGGACGTAATGAATGCATGGATTACTGATTCCAGGAGGTGGTAAGGCAGAATTGGTTTGAGTTTGGCAATTCGCCTGAGATGGAAAAAGCAGGATTTTACTGTGCTGTTGACTTGAGCATCCATTTTCAGGACCGTATCCATGTTGATTCCAAGATTGGAAACAGACGAAGTTACTGGAATGGGAAGAAAGTCGAGGCCAAGGGGTAGGGTCTGTTTGCGGTCAGGACTAAAAACAATGACCTCGGTTTTTGAATAGTTCAGGTGAAGGAAGTTTACAGCCAGCCAGTCCTTAATGTCAGATAAGCAGTCGAGAAGAGGTTTAGTGGAGTCAGTTGACTTGAGGGAGAAATAAATTTGGCAGTCATCAGCATATAGGTGATACGAGATTGCATGTTTTCTAAAAATTGCACCTAAAGGCAGGATGTAAATTGAAAAAAGTAGTGGCCCCAAAATGGAACCCTGGGGGACACCACATGGGAGTGGGACTGATTCAGACGAAAAATCGTCTAGCATGACTCTAAGAGTCCTGTTGCAGAAATATGACCTGAACCAGTCGAGGGCTAAGCCAGATACACCAGCCCAGGATTCGAGTCGGGAGATCATGATGTCGTGGTTGATTGTGTCGAAGGCAGCAGACAAATCGAGAAGAACCATAATCACGTAGAGTCCTGAGTCCAATGCCAAAAGGACATCATTTAGGACACGTAAATGCGCGGTTTCTGTGCTGTGTTGGGGCCTAAAGCCTGACTGAAAAAGGTCCATTACCTGATGGTCCTGTAAGTGATGAGTTAATTGCTCATAAACTACTTTTTTGAGTAATTTTGACAGGAAAGGTAGTTTGGAAATTGGACGAAGATTGGAGAAGACGGCAGGGTCAAGATCATAAGCATGTTGTTTTTAGAAGGTAAAGTAGGAAGCTTTCCATGTTAGCGAAGGGGTTGCATGACACAACAAAAGGCTCAGATAATTCACACTTGATTCTGAATTCTGAACATGCTTTTGATGACCTTCTTGATTGTCAGCATGTACTTCTCTATCCTTCTCGTCTGTACATTCACATCCCACACTTGACACTCAGCAGATGTTGCTGGTGTTCTTCTTCTTTTTTCTATTATGGCACTCTTCCTAATGTAATCTGCTTCTCTGATTTGCTTGACATTAAGGAGATATCACTGTTCTTCCTTTTCTTTCTGCCATGTCACTTGATTTTGGGCTCCCTTTGATGAGCATGGGTCACTTTTCTGAGGTTGCTGCTACTTCAGATGTTTTTTGAATTTCAAGAATGTATCAGGTCATAAGCTATCAAGGATCAAGCTCCAGTAATTTGCTAGTAATCGTGTGACAGATGGACAGACCTTAACTGGCAGATACATGGCAGTGTACCATGCAATGCAGATGTCTCTGTCATATGCCATTTGGTATGCAATTTGTAAGAGCAATGTTAATGGTGGTGATGTACCATCTGTCGGAATAAAAAAGGCAATGCATTTTATTACTAAAAATGTTTGTGATGTGCCATCTTTAGGAATGACAGAGACATAGCATCGAGAAGGACACAGCGACAGACACTTATCCTGTTATTAAGGTGGACTGATTTCACTGTTATGTTAAGTGCTATATTTTATTTTTTGTACAAAGTTTATATTTGATGGCTGGATTGTTTGTTAGTGTTTTTAATCTTAGAATAATAAGTTTGAATCGAGATGAATTGAAACATGTTGTGTTTGTGCATGTAATCAAGAGAGCTATATAAAGCAACCACCAGATGAGTGCTAAACAAACCCTAGTGATGGCTGCTGATATAAAGGCCTCTTTCATATACTGTACAGTCAGCCTAAACTCCTATCCCTACCACACACTGCTGTGCCAATTGACCTCCAGGTTTTATATTGTCACTCAATGTCTGCATTGCCCATTCTCCTCATTGCCATACTACCAACCTTGTCTCTATTTTATGAATCAGTTTCCTTCAATAAGGGGTTGTGGGAGGCTGAGCCTATCCCAGGCAGCAATCTTGGGTGGGATGCCAGATCAACAAGGCAAATCACACACACTAAAGACAATTTAAATTCAAAGCTCAGCCTGTGTTGTGGAGAGCAGCAAACACCAGTGACTGAACTACTGCGCCACCATGCTATTTTAATGATTTTGCTGTTCTGTTTTGTGAAGCTGCTGCCTCCTGACATGCTCTCTATAAAGTAAAGTCTTATTATTATAAATGCACTAAAACACATGGAAGATAGTCGACCGTGAACTCCGGGCTGACAACTGCGATAGGCTTGCATGGCCAAGTGGCTCTTATACTACAGAGCAGGCCAAACGTTTACTTTATGTGATTCTAAGAAAATCATGCACCCTGCCAGTGCTCCCTCTGCAGAATTGATTTATAAGTCACTTTTGGTAAAAGCAGTAGTGGAAAAAACGAAATCTAACTGTGGGCAGCCCAACTAAATGAGGTTTTGTTTAGTATCAGAGCCAAATTGTTCTCTTTGGGGTGGGTGAGGGGACGGGTTGTCTGTACTCTTCTTATGCTAGCTGGCTATACATTAGGGAAAAGGGCAGCCAGGCACAGGTGTCAGGGAGTGGGCACCCCCATCGGCCCAAACACAAACCCAAGAGTAAGAGCTCCACTGACCAAAATCACCATAGCAGCAGCAGTCCTGCCTCATGAGCAAAGCTTAATCACCTTTCAGTCTGCTCCATTTGATTCATGTGCTGGCCAGACATGCTGTGTCTGAAGCTGTGCAACAAATCAACAGCTGGATTTCCTGACTTGACACAAGACAGGGGTGCAGGTGGGGCTGTGCGATCTTTGTATTGTTGCAGTGTGTCGATTCTACTTAGACAGGAATATGGCAACCGAAACATTTGTCAGTGAAGGGGAAACCCCAATGCAGGTATAGTAACATATACATTTGTGTATATAGTGCCTTTTCTTAGTGAACACTTTTACATGTTGGGTTACAAGTGTACAGCTACAACTATTTACAACTTTATTTTCTGCAGCTGGAGTCTAGTCAAGTGAAGTCTAATCAGGGCCACACAGGTAGTCATAGTGGGCACTGAACTGGCATCTGTGTGCTTTACAGCCCAAAATGCATCACAGCTATGGAGGACAGTGGCAACTGAGTGGTGTGCGTGACTCCTAGAGGTCAGCGCAATGAAGTTTATCAGATATTCATCAGGAAAAGACATGCAACAGAAAAGTGTTTCTCAGCCTTTCTCCAATAGTGAATCAAAGGTAGGCCTGGGGCTAAGGGATCTAGCGTGATTGTCAGAGCAGCGACCCCATTCATGAATCATGTCATGACCCACTACCATTATGAACACTAGTGACTTGTGACCCTCTGCATTAGAAGATCTCTGATATTTCTCATTTGAATTAAAATCTTTATTTTAACTCAGATACAAGTGGATATAAAACATCAACTGAATTATTTTCACCCATGCCAATGACATGAGGTTTCAGTCCATTACAGGGTGCACTCAATCCTATTAGAATCATTGAATGTCACAAATCAACTCAACACATGGTGGGAAAATAAAAGGAAGAAAAATCCCAGTCAGATACAGGGTGAATGGGAAAACTCCACACAGAATGACTGAGATCTCCATAATCACTATGCCACCATACCACTCGTATACTGATATTTAAGTTGTTAGAGAGAAAGAAATTCAAGTAGGAATTCTAAAGGAAATTATTAAAAACCAATACACAAAGAGATTGTAAACATATGGTGTGCTGACAGTTGTTGTAGTACTTCTACAAGTCTAATATGTGAGGGTGCTGGTGCATTATGAGACACACTGCATGTTTTTGAAGTTCAGTCTGGATTATGAGGATAACTGCTCTTCAGATCCGTTTTTTTATTCCTTTTGCCCCATTCCTTTATGAAGCACTTACCCTCAACTCCAAGAAGTGGGTACCCAGATCCACATCTTGGTCAAATAAAGCCAATTTGCTACTTCAAGAACCCTGGACCTCCCTCCAACTCTTCTTCTCATCATTTCTTTGCCTGCTGTCCTGCAGACCTCTCTTATCAGGGTGTTGTAGCACCGGCCATGTAAAGCACACTCAGAGACCTGGAATGGGCCCCTTCAAGCGTCAATCAGTCCGTGGCTATAGTTTTCCACTGTGAAGCGATCGTCCGGAAACATGTGGTAGCAGTTAGTAGGGAATGAAACATCGTTGAAACCTAAAAAAATGAGTCGTGATTGATGACTTACTTAGGAAGCCAGCATCAGTTCAACATTTGAGTGGCCACATGCAGAGCTTTCACCAGGGGCTTCCCTGGGCTCTTGGGGCACTGACGGCATTTAGTTACCCTAAGCCAAAAGCCTCCCAGGATGCTATTTAGATATCCAGTCCAGAAAGCCTTACAGTCCCTAAATGTAAACCTGTGTGTTGAGTGTGTTAACTCTTTCTGCCACCACAGTTAAGGTTGCCCCTCAAAATGCACTGACTGCCACCATCAAAGATACAGCTTTCAATGACTAAGGGTACCATGTCATTTCTAGCCTCACCGATGCAGAAAAATAACCAGCGCTGGACAGATACAGACAAGCGAACCCTCATGGACGAGTGCCTATCTGAAGATTTTTTCCTCTGTGCCTCCAAGATGAACCACATATTCTCATCGCCAAATGATGAGTCTTTCCTGGAATCCTACCAACCTATCAGCCATTGGCACAGAGGCTACAGTGAGTGGGAACAACAACATGCGGGCCTGCAGCTGTTAATATTATCAAGCAAGCCAAATAAATAAAAAGTCAAGTCACAGACAAAAAGCAGACATGCAGAAAGGAAAAACAATTAGAATAAAGTCTCAGCCGAAGCCATGCGGCCAGCTCCTTCCTGAGGTTCAGCGCAACAGGAAAGTGACCTGCAGGTGAATGAACCCCTTGGGTTCATGTCCTGTAAGTGAGTGACATTGACAAGAATCAGGTGGGCTTTGACTTCTTTTAAGTTACATCCAACAATCCTAGGCTTTAGGGCCTCTAAATGAATGTCATTCTATAGTGAGGACACTACCGGAGCAGAGTATCAACAAGACATGGGGACATGTGCCCAACTCCCCTGTCACAAACCTTTAATGGCTTTTGAAATCTACCAATGTTAATGTTATATATTGTTTTCAATGACACCTGACATCTCAAATCCAGTTGCTATAAATTACTAAAATGTTTTTTGTAGACTCAGGAAGGGCAAGTAACAGCCATCTTGTTCATGGTTCAAGCTTCCTGAAGTTCATTCCTTGCCAGCTAGACATTTTAAACAGATTTGCATGTTTGAATTGAATTTATTGGTTATACACCCTTTGCAGCTTTGTCTTTTAATTTATAATTCACATAGCTAATCCCATACCCCGTGTAATTAATTATATCTAGAACAGTGCCTCGGGAGTGGTACGGCATCGCAGTGCTTAGTGCTGCCAGCTCACAGCCCCAGGAGAATGTCTGGTCTCAGTCTGTGTGCAGTTTGTATGGTCACCCTGTGCCTGTTTGGGTTCTCCTGTGCATTTCAGACTGTATGGCTATTCTAAATTGGACTATCATGAGCAAGTGGACCCTGAATGGACAGGTGCCCAGCCCAGGGTTGGCTCCCACCTTACCCTAACGCAGTCATCATAGGCACTAACTGCCAGCAAACCTGAAGTAGATCAGCTGGTTTGGAAATGAACAGATGCACAGGCTACATGCCAATGCCCAGATTTATAAATCCTCCATTTACTGTAAACATTAATAAATGTGTTTTCATGACTATAAATATCGTTAGGTTCTTTCTTACTTGTAAATCCATGCAATTGATTTGAACCTGCCTTCAACAAAGAGCGCTATATGAGACTGAACTAAAACTGAATTAACTTTAATAACAAGGCTACAACCTTACAGGATGAGACAAAGAAGACATCTGATGGGGTGAGCTAACTGTAATAAAAAAAAAATTGTTATGCAACTCCGCCAACTCACAGCAAGCGTGCAGACTTTATTAATCTTACCCTGAAAATAATTCTTGGCAAGGCACACGACTGCAGTGCTTTATAAATCAAATGAGCCACCTCTGACCTCGGGGGCATCTGCTGAGCCCTCCATGCACTGCTTTTTAAAAGACAGAAGGGAGGGAAATTAAATTTGGTTCTGGCACAAACAGGTAACTCCAGTTTGACACCGGAACGAACCCACACACTGCAGCCTACAATTCTGTCCCATGGGGCTTCACACCCCACATTCTCTGGCTTGCTCGGACATTCATGTTGCATATCCTGGTTTTCACCAGGCAAGAGGTGAACGGTAAGATGCACATCACTTTTGACCTCACAGTTCACCTGCCTCCTCCTTTTGCAGTTTCATTAGAAAACCTGAACAAATGAGTCACCAGACAGACATGGGGATGTGTCATCTTTAGCCGAGAGAAGCAAAGCACATGTCTGCTCACACAGACTGGAGAAGAAAGCCTCATTCATAATGACGCCACCATGGAAACAAGATGGAATGCTTTGGTCATGACAGAAGTTGGCGGCTTGTGGAGTACACTGCTGTATCAGCTCACTGAACGGCTAAAGGCTTGCATTGGGAAACATTAGGGGCTGGATTGGGATTAACTGATCTGAAGCCCATCAAGGTGAGAATGCAGTAGGAGAGAAGCTGGAGGTCAGTCTCTGGGAATACAACCAACCATCTTTGCATTTCCAAACCCTCTTTGTCAAATTCAGGGTCACAAAGGGCTGGAGCCTATGCAAGCAGAATTAAACCCTGGATGGGATTCTATTGATTTTAGGGTCTACTTACTCACAAAAGATCCATTTAGAGCCCTCAGTCAACATTTAACACACTCATCGATGGGATAGGAAAGGAAAACAGACAATAAGTATGAGAATAACCACAAAGACAGGGAAAGTGCAAATTCCACACAGCCTATGATCTGAACCCAGTCTCAAAGATCTAGGAGGCTGCAATACTAACCACTGAGTCACAGGGCCATCTATTGGGAGCACAGTCATTTATTATTTTATATAGTGTCTATCATTACAAATATCATCAAAATATGCTTCAAACATAAAGACAGGATAGGAATTTAGCCTACTAAAAAGGCAGAAAGAAGTTTGAATCCTTCAGTCAGAGTGGGCTCAGTATGATAGAGTGGATTTGGAGGAGGAGGCCATGAAACTGAGAAAGAGAGAGAATGGATTAAGACGGTGTCAGAATCCTCTAGGATAAGAGACACTTGGGTAGGGGGTTGGGCCCAAAATTGCAACAAGAATTCCCCCACTATTCACCAGAGTGGTCTGTGAAAGATGCTTTGCATTGCCGCCAGAAAATCCCCAGGGTCCCCTGGATATCTCTGCCTTTTCCAAATTAACTTTTCACTTACTGCCAACTATCAGCTTCCTCTAATCAGAAAAAGCTTTAGGAAATCTACGCCAAGCATTTTAGACAGATAGAGACAGCAGACCGCCCTGGGGCCACCTGGTCAGGACTGGAAATTGGTGAAGTGGGGGTTTTAAGTGTCAGGCACAGTGCAGGGGACTACAGGACAAAATAGTGACTCATTAATACCTCCTTCTGGGAAGAAACACAAACGTAAGTGTGGGGATGCCCTAGGTGTCTGCATGCCAGCACAGAGGCTTCCCACAGTACATTGGCTGGTTGGTTGGGATGCCAGTCTATCGTACTTCAAAGCAGCTCTTCTAAGGGTCTATATGCCATACAAGGCAGAAGCTGTAAGGCATGGTACTTCAGTACTGGGCCATCCCAGAGCTCCTCAGACAAAGGCAGGTCTCCAGATGAATGGCTTCAAAGACGGGTTAGATGCAAATTTAGCACAGGATTTAAAGGTGTCTAAATGACGTTCTGTGGGCACATAACAATGCTAGTCATTAACAACTGAATGGTGTGCACACCAGAAAACAGCATGACCACAATTCTCTGATTCAGCTGGTCCCAAAAGAAATTTAGTTGTGAAAATGAAAGGATCTTTACGGTGGCAGCCCAAGTACCAGGTGTCCTACAGTATTATCCTAGAAACTCACAGGGACAAAGAGAAATATAGGAATGCTGTAATATGGAGCCAAGTTAATAACTGAGGTGTTTTATGAATGCAATTAGCTATCCTTTACTTACATAACAATGGTGGCCTTTTATAGAAAATGTTAAGATTTCCAAGTTTTTACAAGTTTTTTGCAAGTTTTTTTTTTGTTGATTTTTTTACAAGGTTTCTTACCATTTGTTTTTTTATTCCCAAATTGTCCCAAATTGTGATTATCAGCCTTAGAAGGGTATGTTATGGAAGGTACGTTAGCACACAAATTTTGTGATTCTCTGTGTAAGAAAATATTAAGCCCTACAGTGCCCAACCCAGCACCCTGTTCCTCAAATGATTAAAGAATGTGATGGGTTGACTTAAAAGACTTATACTTCCAAGCAGCATTGGGGTTAAGGAGTTAAAAGTAGAGTAAGAGTTAATGTAACAAGTCAGACAGTCATTGTCCAACTCGCTATATCCTAACACAGGGTCACAGGGGTTCGCTGGAGCCATTCCAAGCCAACACAGGGTGCAAGTCAGGAACAAACCCCGGCCAGCCCACCGCAGGGTGTGCGCACACACATGCACCAAGCACACACTAGGGACAATTTAGAATCGCCAATGCACCTAACCTGCATGTCTTTGGACTGTGGGAGGAAACCGGAGCACCCGGAGGAAACCCACGCAGATGGAGAACATGCAAACTCCACCCAGGGAGGACCTGGGAAGCAAACCCAGGCCTCCTTACTGCGAGGCAGCAGTGCTACCACTGCACCACCGTGCTGCCCTAATGTAACAAGTAACCTAACGAATACTTATTTTATTAAAGTAAAAATACCTGTGTTGCTTAAAAAAACAGGTATGCTGTACTCCATTCCTATGGAAGCTTATTTTTAACACAGCAAAAAACAATAAAAGCAAAAAATGATTGCGTTATTTTGCAGAAGTATGGCCTTTCTTCATAAAGAGTGTACCTGATCCTGTCAGCGTGACATTGTGCAGGCGCATCTAGTGACAACTGAGGAAGAGGTTAAGCACATGCATAGCATGCAATTGAGTGAAAAGAACTGAACAGACGTTAAAGGTATACATTTAATCTTACGTGTGCTGAGGGGTAAATTCAACCTGCTCAGTTTAGGGTCACAAGGAGCCAGAAATCATAGCAGCAGCACTGGCCATAAGGCAAGAAGCAGATGCAGACACTTCAGAAGTCCTTTGCAGGGCTCAATCGCACAGCAAATTAGAAAAGACTGAGCTGAGTGCAATTCACTAATAGAAACCTATTAATAAAGTTTCGGTTTATTATTATTCCATTTATTTGCTAATCATATGTTGAAACAGGGTGATTGAGTAGCACAGCAGCCAGTGTTAACACCTCAAATCTTCGGGGGAATGTGTAGGAGATGGAAAAAAAAGAGGATGAAGGTTATTTACTTAACAGTGCATGAAGAAGTAAATATGTTTATAAAGCACAAGAAAATGATCAAATGTGGCTATGTTTCTGACCATTATCTTGAAGGTTCATATATTGGCTTAAAATTTAATAAAAGATGCTAGCCAGTGAAATGTGCAGTTTTTCATACAAACGAAGAAAACATAACACAAAAGTAACACCCTGTTTGTAGTGCATTACATTCTACTGTATAATAAGAAGCTGGAAGTCTTTGGAACAGGTGCTGCCCTGGGCTGCTGAGTCAGATCAGCAAAGATCTTTGCGGCCCTCTTCCTCACCCTGGATTCATGCAGGACTTCAATGTGCAGTACGTTACAGCCTATGATCCTTTCACTGGATTTGATAATGCACTTTAGATTGGCCTTAGCCTGAGCAGAGCAGCACCAAACCAGACAGTTACAGATGAGGTCAGAATGGACTCCGTGATAACTATGTAGAACAATATTGCTTGGTGGAGATTAAATTTCCACAGCTGATACAAAAAGAACACCCCCTGATTGTCTTTCTTAATAATACATGTGATGTTTTCATTCAGTGTAAGGTTTTGTGACAACACAGTCCCCAGAACCTTACATGGCTCTGTCACCCCAACAGCTGAACCATTTATAGCATGTGATCAGTGAGCTGGTGACTGTTTCCTGAAATCTATGATCATCTCCATTTTTGAATGTTAAGGTCAGTTGGACCATTTTGTCCAGTCTGGTTCTAATTCTAACTTCCAATCCATAAAGGTGTAAGTAAAGGGGCTTTTAATTGAAATGGAAATGAACAGATTTTTTGTATTGCACCTGTTCAATAGCCTGCCAAAGCGGTCAGGTGTTTGGACAGGTTGGGCTGGTGGGTTTGATCTGACCAATGACCATAGGCTTATAGCTTCTGGAGAGAGATCAGAACACACATGACTGAAGCATGTGGTCTTTACTGCTACACATTAAAGGTGACTATGCAGATCCACTATTGCGTTGTCTTTGTGTTGGGATCTCCACTCCAACTGACTATACCGGGCTCAAAAGGCAAATAGTTTTAGCCAAGAATGAATCATGAAGTTAACAGCACGGTGACTGTGAGTCCACTGGGCTAAACCTCTAATCTCAGATGACAGGAGATGAAATATCACATAAAGAAGCGGCACTTAGGTCCGGCTAAGGCCCCTGGATGTGGTTATCGGTCAGCATGACGGATTCACTGGTTTCCATTCAGCCCTCTGATAATGTTTGTCTTTCAGGAATTTACAAGGTGCTTTTCATCAACTGCATTAAAAAAAAAAGCAGCAACTACAGGAAAATTAAATATTTGCTAAAAATAAGACGTCGGCCAAGCCAAAGGCGGCACTGCAAAAACTCGAGCCACTGCCACTTCTGTTCTTATTCACATACCTGTTAACCTGCTTTCTTTTTTGCCCGTTGAGCCTTGTTGCCCTTACATTGAATTAACCTACTGCTGCCCTTGGAGCTGCATCTTTCATTTTTAGTTTAAAAGGATTTATTGAATAGAACTAAATCATTAATTTAATTTTTATACCTGAAAATTTCAATATAAGATCAGAGACTGAGCCTGTCAATGGATGCAAGGAGTGTTAAATGCCCATCATGGAGCACAGTCGATCATACTGGCATCACAAATATCTAAAAGCTTCTTGTATAAATATCATACCAGTTCCGGCTGCTTCATCATTTTGTTTCTCTTAAACTCAACACATTAGGAATTTAAGGGCTTTCTGTAGTACAGCCATTAGTCATTTATAGCTACACTATATGGAGAAAAGTATTGGGACACTCCTCTTAATTATTGAATTCGGTGTTTCAATTAGACCCATTGCCACAGGTATATAAAATCAAGCACCTAGCAATGCGCTCTCCATTTACAAACATTTGTGAAACAAAATGGGTCGTTGTGAAGAGCTCAGTTACTTCATGCATGGTGCTGTGATAGGAATGCCACCTTTGCAATAAGATGGTTAGTGAAATTTCTTCCCTGCTGGATATTCCACGGTCAACTGCAAATGGTATTATTGGAAAGTGGAAGTGTTTAGGAACAACAGCAACTCAGCTACAAAGTGGAAGACCATGTCAAGTCACAGAGCAGGGTCAACAACTGCTAAGATGCGTGGTGCATAAAAGTCACAAATGCTCTACTGATTCCATAGCTGAAGAGTTCCAAACTTCAATTGGCATTAATGTAAGCACAAAAACTGTGCAGCAGGAGGTTCATAGAATGGGTTTCCATGGCCGAGCAGCTGTATACAAGCCTCACATCACCAAGTCCAATCCCAAGAGTCAGATGGTGTGGTGGAAACGTTTTCTATGGAGTGATGAATCACGATTCTCTGTTTGGCAGTCAGATGAGTGAGTATGAGTTTGGTGGATGCTGGGAGAACGTTACCTGCCTGACGGCATTGTGCCAACTGTGAAGTTTGGCGGCAGAGGATCAATAGTGTGGGGCTGTTTTCAGGGTTACTTCTAGTGAAAGGCAATCTTATTGTTTCAGTATACCAACACCCTTTGGACAACGATCTGCTTCCAACTTTATCGAAACAGTTTGGGGAAGGCCCTTTTCTATTCCAGCATGACTGTGCCCCAGTACACAAAGCAAGGTCCATAAAGATATGGTTGAATGAGTTTGGTGTGGGAGAACTTTACCGGCCCGCACAGAGCCCTGACCTCAGCCCATTTGAACACATCTGGGATGGACTGGAATGGAGACTGGTAGCCATGCAAGACAGGCCTTCTCATCCAACATCAGTGCCTGACCTCATAAATGCCCTACAGAATAAATGGCCACAAATTCCCACAGAAACACTCCAAAATCTTGTGGAAAGCCTTCCAAGAAGAGTGAAAGCTGTTATAGATGCAAAGGGTGGGGGGGGGCTACTTCATATTAAAGTCTATGTATTTGAATGCCGAGTCAATAAAGTCCCTGTTGGTGTAATGGTCAGGCGTCCCAATACTTTTGTCCATATAGTGTACTTACCACCAACAAAGCCTCTGTTGAGGTCCTGTTCTGTACTGTAGTAGTAAGTGACTAACAGGTGCACTTTGGTAGCTCCTACTAACATGTTGTCAGAAATACTTTATAAGTCTTTTTATGACCAAAGACAGAATTTCTTAAAGTCCTTTAATATTGCAGTAACTGACTAAGAGCAGCACCCACTATCCTAAAGCCGTTGTTTATATTTTTCTCAGTGTTTTATTGGTGAATGGTGCTTTACAGATTTTTTCAAACTGCATTTCAGGGAAGTGGGGCATGGGGTGCAGAGTGGAGCCACTTGTGCAGCTCAGCCGTTCCTTTCAGTGAACTCTGCCCTGTAAAAGAATGGCATTTCGCAGCCACCTGAGTAACAATCTCTTAAGCAGCATGAAACAACATTCTGCATGCGAGGCTGACTGTCTATGAGCCAGAGACATCAGTTTACAGCTCACTGTGAAAGCCTTTCTTTGGATTTTGATTGAGTGCTACTTCTAAACTCCACTGGACATTCAAATAGTTTCTGGGTCGGCATGGCATCTGGATGGCCAAATATCTTAATTGTCTCCATATCTGGATTAGTAAAATTAAAAGCGGCTGCAGGCTTTCTACGGATGTGCTGGAGCAACTTTTCTTTTCAACAAACAAGGAGTGTGTGTGTGCGTGTGTGTGTGTGTGTGTCTCATACATACATATGGGCAAATGGCGCACTCAGACATAAGAGTGAGGATTGACTACATAAACAAATAAAGAACATTTGGCACCATTTTGGCCAGAAGTGTGACAGTCCTGTTAACCAAAATTTGCTCAGACTGTTGGAATTGCACCCATTGCAAATTAGGAGATTAGCACACAACACGAAAATGTAATCCGTATTCGGTCCTGGACAGCTATTTCAGAAATAGCCATCCTTCTATTTTCAGCTCTCCCTTAATCCAGTTTAGGATTGTGGGGGCCTAGACCTATTCCAGTGGGAAGCAGCATTGGATGGGGCTGTAAATAACCACTAGGCATGTTCTTACTCCTCCTCTCTAATATTATGCTATCACAGATGTTTCAAAATATTAACAATATGGCTGTTTTCTACCCATTAATTCATTTTCTAAACCAGGTTTTCCTATTAATGACCTTATGGATCTAAAGCTGAAGCCTAACCAGCATCAAAATCAAGGTAGGAATGGGCCCAGGATATACAGTGGAACCTCGGGTCACGACCGTAATTCGTTCCAAAACTCTTGTCGCAACCCGATTTGGTCGTGACCCGAAGTAATTTCCCCCATAGGATTGTATGTAAATACAATTAATCCGTTCCGGACCATATGAGCTGTATATATAAAAAATATATATTTTTTTAAAGATTTTTAAGCACAAAAATAGTTAATTATACCTTAGAATGCACAGTGCTCTCACGCTCTCTCTCACTCGCTCATGCTTTCACGCTCTCTCTCGCTCGCTCACGCTCTCTCACGCTCTCTCACACTCTCTCTCGTTCGCTCACGCTCTCACGCTCTCTCTCGCTCGCTCACGCTCTCACGCTCTCTCTCGCTCGCTCACGCTCTCACGCACGCTCTCGCTCGCTCGCGCGCTCTCTTTTGCTTGTGCTCTCTCTCTCGCTCGCTCGTGGTCTCTCTCTCTCGCTCGCTCGCTCGTGGTCTCTCTCTCACTCGCTTGCATTCTCACGCTCTCTCTCTGCACAGGGAATGCACAGGGAGAGACTGAACACGTGCGGAAATCATCGGTGCGTACGAACCGGAAGGGAAACTGGCTTGTTCATCACCCAAGTGTGTGGTCGTGAACAGATGCAAAAGTTTGGCAAACATTTTGGTCGTAACCTGATTTGTACGTGGTCCAAGACGTTCGTGACCCGAGGTTCCACTGTATCTGTCCTATCCAGCCATGTTAGATTGCTTTAGGATGTGGCAGAAAACTGGAAGGGACCAGAGAAACACAGATAATAGATAAACTGCACACAGGCAGTCAGCTATTTGACAAATGAATTGACATCCCTGGATATGTAAAGCAACATTGCCAAAATAAAATCCCCACTCTGCATTGCAAAAAGACCACTTCAGTTGACCTGTGCACCAACACAACTATGCCTGATTGTGCCAAATTCTGGATTTGCCGCGACGTCTCTGGACGCATGCAGCCTGCCATGTTTGCTTCTGATTCGAGCTCTCTGATCTTTCCTATCAAGTGTCTTATTGTGACAGATTTACATGTAGCACAGCATATTCCAGATACCCAGCTCTATATGAAGATCAATACTGCATGGGAGAGATAAACCACTACACTGTCTCAATGTTCCCCTTTCGTGGATGCCTACCAACATCCTACAGTTTGATGAACTGTTTCTTGCAGAATCGCCAGCTCAATTTAAAGACTCCTTCACATTAGACCTTGGTGCTTACAAATCTACCCCATCATGCTGTATTGCCACTCATGAAGTCATAAATGGATACAGTCTGAATTTAAATGTTACAAGTTGACTGCAACCAAAACAACTGTTATAACAGTCTTGCCTTTCCCCCTCTGGTGCTCTGTAATCCCCTAATAGTCAGGTTTGCTCAGGGTTCAGTGCCCAGTGACACATTACCACAGTAACACAATTAATAAGTTCATAATGCACTGTAAAGGTGAAATGTCACAATGGCATCAACCATCAAACACCTAAACCACACTGGATAATCATTCCAACGTCCCAGATTATCTATCAATATATGTGTGCCTATCAGGCCTCCATATCAGGACACAAGACTGACAGCAGAAGGAAGGCAACATATATTTCCAACCACTCTTAGATTAGATAACAGCCAAAAATCAGAAATGACCAAAATCAGGTGAAGGAAGAAAGATAGCCAGATATGCAGATTTGATAACCCAGCATGGTGGACAGTATTACAAGGCTGTTCGAAGTGGACTGCAAAAGATTTACTGGGCAATTACTCTGTACAGCCTATGACCTCTCAGAATCTCTTAAGAGGAAATTCACCAAAACCACCAAAAGGCCTCCATATGGGTAGAAACTTCAAGGAATAACTTATAATGCTAAAACTTGAACAGCGATGATTTGAGGACCTGATAGTATAAGGTCTAGATGTCTGTTCAGTTCAGAACAAATAAATTATAACATGTATATGGTCATGGGACCGCTGTACATGTCCATTTTAGCAAGCTCCTTTTTTGTGTGAAGAGGTTCAGAAGAAGTCTTCACCTATTCCAGGAATAAACATTTCTAGAGGTACCGCATCAATCCCTAAAGACCTTCATGTGCACACAAACACCAGGCCAGTCAAGAGCAGCCCCCCATCTTTAAGGGATTGCATGTCTTTAGACTGTGGGGTGAAACTGGAGACTCTGAAATTAAACCACACAAACAACACAACACAAATGGGACACACACGTAAACAGAGGATACCCCAATGAAAAGCTAAACAGGGGTCCGAATGCTGTGAGTGCCACAAGACTATCTGCTATACCTCTCTGAATAAAGTAACACATTATATACTAGAAAATAATGTTTATATTTTTGGTAGTCAAATATTTTTCCTGGAGTGGCATGAATGTGGAAAATACACATTTTTGGAAATACACATTAGTTACACTATAATTTATGAAAGTATAAACTACTGAAAGTGTGATCTGGAAAATTAACAACAAACCTCAGAACCAAAAATGCACTTTATATAAAATTTTAAAGGAAACACATTCCTAATTATAATGTCAGAAATGTTAATATGAGGGTTCTTCAAAAAGTTTCCACACCTTTATTTATTTTTTTTGTTTTTTTTTTTTTGGAGAGTGCCAAGCCAGTTAGGCAAAGCTTTACCACCTCGTCCTCACCTACAAATCAACGGCCTCTGCAAGCTGTCATGTCATTCCCTCTAACGTTACTCTTCTGTCCATAAAAATGAACACTAGCCTTGTTTTCTTCTCCTCAGTGGTTGTTCATTCTGATACCAGTTACAAGCACTCTGCTTACTACATACTTGTCCAACTTTCTTGAACATTTCTAATTTCTCTTATGCACCTCTGCAAGGTAAGACACTGTCTTTATCCTGAAAGCATAAACAAGTGTGAATTTCTTCTACGTAAAGTACTTTGATGACTAATTACAAAAATTGCCGCTCCCTGTTCGGGATGCCATGTTTATGGTGGCAGCTCGCACACTGACAGCAAGGTTACTCCACAAAAGTGACATGGAGATGTAACGTGAATAATTTTTGAAGACACCAACCAGGACATGTCAGGATGACTGACATCTTTTGGAAGCCAACACCCAGTCACACAACCACACCACATTCAGGACAGCACTGATTATCTGGGCTTTTGGAGCTGAATAATCCTAAAACATCTGATCTGTTACTCCCAGTTTTTTTTTAAAGTCACACTCATTTCTAATTCTAATTCAGAATCATAAAGAAAATAACACCATGTCCAACTTGAGAATGCATCACCAGCCTGCCCGAGTCTTTTTAAATGTACAAAGTGGCCAGTAGACCCAAAAGAAAAAGTACAATTAGGTGGCAAACAGGCAAATATATGAAATAGTGTAGATATAAATTTATTTCTAAATATATAAAATGAGATGTTTTTACAATCCCAGTATAGCCCATGTAAATGTGCAAGTACAAAAATTTACAAGTTAACATATCATAATACATTCAAGGAATATTCAGTTTCCATAATTTAATTCAAATTTTGCAATGCTAAGCACCAAAAATGATAGATAGATAGATAGATAGATAGATAGATAGATAGATAGATAGATAGATAGATAGATAGATAGATAGATAGATAGATAGATAGCCTCAGTGACAGGTGGCTGAGATGATCGGCCTTCTACACACAAATGCATGATCAGTCCATTCCTCCAATGAGTGCTCTGCAGCCACTCATTGCTCTCATTGGGGCGTCTGAGTCACGTTATATTTAAAACTGTCTGCTCCTGCACTAATGCACTATATACCCCAGACATGCTTCATCACAATTTGATATAGTGATTGAGGCAGTGGTGGCCTACCTGTGATTGTGTCATCAAATCACTAAATCTGTCAGTGCTCAAACTGTAAAAGATATGTGTAAAAAGCTGTAACATATCCTTTATCCTTTTAAATATCCATAACTTTTACAACAGCTAAATATTGTGTATAATAGAAGCAACTGCTTTTACAGTACAGATTTGCCATTTACAGAAGACATCTGACTAAACCTTGGCCACCTCAAAGTGTGTGTTCTTCAGCTCCGGTATCCAGTAAGGATTGGAATATGGTGGACATTAAAATGAAAGTGAAAAATGGGATGGTTCAATTCATCCATCTTATATTCAAACACAGAGTGGTAGGAGCCACAGTCTGGACTAGTGCCATTAGATACAAGACAAAATCCAACTACACAGTAGATGACAGGTCAATGCAAAGGACACACTTCCCACCCCTACACACATAGACACAAGAAGGTCAGTTTAAAGTCGCCTTTAATGCCTACTTGGTTGGGATGGGGAAGCAATGAAGTCAAAAATCATTTTAACATAGCAAGACTTGACAAGAATAAAGGAGAACTTAAAAAAATGAAAAAATAGAAGGTGTTAAACATGGCAAAAGGCCAATGTTTACATGAAACCAAGCAGAAAGGCAATAAAGATAAGAAGACTCATGAGACACAGTCAAGGATGCCAGGAAACTGAAGTAAGAAATGCCAGCAAAACAGAACAGAATGCAGTTTAATTAAACAGCTTTGATACGAAGTTTACAAGACGTCAGAACTATTATAAAAGCAACCCAACAGCTGTGGCAATGACTTAAAAAAGGTCTCTCACTATTGAAGACACCCAGATGTGTAAAATAAGATTCATTTTTACATTACTTTTTACTATAACTGAGCTTGCATTATTTACATACCTAATCAGACTACAATACCCTTCTGCCCAAGTCTGACACTGAAGTCATTGGGCTACCAATCATTCAGCTGCTTATGGGCAGCATGGTGACATAGAAGTTAGCAATGCCACCTCACCACCACCACAAAATGTGCATTACATAGGAAATAAATAACAACATAATACTAATAATTAGGTGGCACAGCATTGAACACTGCCACCACACCACACCAAATGCCACTGCTCAGATCCATAGCTGGTGGATTGTCTGCATGGAGCCTTTGGTATCTTCTAGGATCTACTGGGTTTTCCTATTCTGATCTTCTGCCCAAACCCCCAAACACATACATATTAGATTGCGCACAAGTGTACCCAGCCATGGCCTGGCAGCCCACCCAGAATAGGTTTCCATCTATGCATACAGAGCTACTAGAATTAGGCACTAGCCCTGATTTGGATATGCAAGTTAGAAAATGTATCTCACTTAAATTAGTATTAGTAGTACCATTGCCTACAGCCGCAGTGGTAGTGCTGCTGCCTCGCAGTTAGGAGGCCCGGGTTCACTTCCCGGGTCCTCTCTGCGTGGAGTTTGCATGTTCTCCCCGTGTCTGCGTGGGTTTCCTCCGGGCGCTCCGGTTTCCTCCCACAGTCCAAAGACATGCAGGTTAGGTGGATTGGTGATTCTAAATTGGCCCTAGTGTGTGCTTGGTGTATGGGTGTGTTTGTATGTGTCCTGCGGTGGGTTGGCACTCTGCCCAGGATTGGTTCCCTGCCTTGTGCCCTGTGTTGGCTGGGATTGGCTCCAGAAGACCCCCGTTACCCTGTTTTCGGATTCAGCGGGTTGGAAAATGGATGGATGGATGGATTGCCTACAGCATAGTAGTCACCATCCTCACGGAGTGAGCACCATTTCCCTCTGTCTGCAATCTTTTTCCTTAGTTGCTTCACATCTTCTTATTTGGCCTGGCAAGTGAGTTTAGGTGCAGCTATGAACAAGTATTCCTATTAACTGATCTCCAGCCCCTGTAGCGTTCATGACAGCGTGACCTGTAGGAGACGTAACAGAGCCCAGACACAGCTGAACAGATAACAGGCGTGGGTTCAACAGATCTTTCATTTAGACAGTACTTTTATAGGCTTTATTTCAACACACAATTCTGCTCCTCTATAGAGCAAGCTTTGCCCTCCTCTTCTCCAGAATCTGATTCCCAGAGTGAGTTAAGGGAGCTCCTTTTATGCTGGTCCTGGCAGCATTTCTGGTGCCACAACTTCCATAAAACTGTCCTCTTCCGGCAGCACCCTTCGGTGATACCCAGTAACCCTAAGAGGGCTGCCCTCCCAAACTTCAACTCCAATGAAACCTGTCCAAACTGGAACCATGCCAGGGGAGCACTGCCATAATGAGCGATGAACTGTTCTTGGCAGGCAGTCTCCCCTCCTCGAATGGGAAAGGGATTAGAAATAGATCATGGCCAGGATGTGCATCCTTCTATAACGGCTTCCCGGCCATCAATCTACGATCAGTTACCCTTCTTCTTTGGTATTTGTGTTGAGATTTTAAAAATAAGTTCTCATATGCTATGCCTAGTCAAACATATTTGTAAAGGGTGTTGTGATATCATTCACTATGAAAGATGCTATAAAAAAGCAAGACTAATTTTATTGAAGGTGCTTTGTACCTTGTGGTTCAAATCACTCTCTACGAGCGATCAAAGCACTCCACATCCAGTTCTCTTTTCTGGTGACTCTGCTGCAGCTCAGATTAAACCTCCACCACTTTCACATGAGACACAAATAAGGATTTACAGCACAGTAGCTTTTTTTCAAGCTACAGTACTTTCCCCAGTGCTTTAATTAGATTTTTTCTCCATGGTCTTACCACTGTGACTCTGTTTAGGTTTCATCGTTTCAGCTGTAACACTGAAACCTTTTTCATTTTTGTTTAAAAGCGATGTCATTTTTTCCATTCCCCGCAAACAGCCTACTGAAAAGACAAGGTGCCTGCAGTGTGTAATAAAACAGAAAAAGCTTAATGTGAGAAAATGAGATGGGGGCTCAGACTGAGTCTTTCCAGACTCCTTTTTACAATCCAATTACAAGTGGCTTATTGTTCAACTGAAAGACACAAAGAAATTCTGGAAACCAAATCCACTCTCTGAACAACTCTTTGCCATGCTTTGCTTTTGTCCTTACTATCAAACCACACCGTTCACTTTCCTTCTTTTGAATTATACATTTTTGAAGGACAAAATGAAATACAATTTACTTTTTCAAACTTTTAAAAGTTGAATTTCTATGAAAAGTTTCAAATAAGGTCATAGGTCTGTAACATTTCATAAACTGAAAATGCTATTAATATTTTTACTTAAATAGCACATTTCATAATGACTGCTCTCCTATAATTACTGTCTTGATATTACTATAAAAAGTAATATTACAAACAGAAAACAACATATTACATTGAGCTTTGATGGGGACATGATGTGGCATTTGTTAATATGGATGCTTCATAGCTCCTCCCATGACACTAGTATTGAACCACAGGCTGTGTGGAGTTCGTATGTCTGCATGGAGCTACCTGCCATATTATAAATGGAAGCTCAAAAATGGCCCTTGCCAAGCATGAGCACTTAGGGGACATTTTCAGGCTTCCGAAACATATGCAATACCACCCCAAGCAGAGACAGAGTGCTGTCACTAACATCATCTTCTTTTACATCTGCAGATCAGAGACTCACCAGCCAAATGACGAGTGACCAACTTCTATCAACTTCTATCATGAAGCCTTGCCCTGGCACTGCAAAGATCTGGAAGCCACCGTAACTGGTAGTTCATCTGAAGAGCAGCACTTGAGGAAGACTGATCCAACCCTCAGCCTTCTCATTCTGTGTTTTTGCAAATGTGTGCGCATTTTCCCTTTACTGTTTTTTTCTCTTCTACATCATCAAATGGGGTTTCCGGATGATACCCCAACCCTTTCTATATTTGATGATCCTTCCTTTGATCTCACAGCCCCCAAAAGGGTTGTTTGAAAGCACCCTGTGATAAACTAGCATCTTTCCCCTTCTATGTGTTTGCTTTGCACCTAATGCTGACAGGACAGGCTCTAACCCCAGTGGTCCTGAGCTAAATCAAGCACGTCTAAGGATGGATGGCTTTTCAAAGAAAAAAACATACTGCGAACAAAAGCTAAAGAGCTGGAGTAGAAAAAATGAGGCTCATGAGTACAATCTCACCACATGCTCGGCATGCATCTTTCAGTGAGAAAATTTATTTTCTGGACCCCCTTTACTTTTCAACTAAATTTGTCAGCATTTTTATTATGTAGTTAATTTGTGGTACTCCTCACATTATCCTACTCTACTGCTCTACTACTTTCTTTTAGTGTTTCTTCAAAAGAAACGCCATTCTAGAACATTTTCTTTTTAGATGTTGTACATACTACATAGATTTAATTAGGTGATTTAACCTGCCAGCACACAAATACAGTATCCAAAGGAAAAGGAATAGTCCAACAGTGTCAACTTGATTTACGTTTTCTTTTGAAGGTGATAAAGAAATACTTGGCTTCAGCTTGCATTTTATGTCTAGAAGGTTCAGAGCTACTACTCAATGAACTTAAAGTATGCACATAAAAAGCAGCAGCTGTGCTAAACATTGTTTACCCACCATGTTCAAAACTCCAGTATTCACACACATATTCAGTCTCTAGGTGTCACAGTATTATATTTCCCAAAAAATTACCTATTTGTGATGGCCCAAGTGAACTAAAGTAACATGCCCAAGTGATTACTGCCAGATGCACTGTAGCTATAATATGCTTGTAAAGATTTTCAAAGGCTCATATCAACAGCACTAATCATGGCTCTTAAGTTCAAATTCAGTTTACACACCTTGTAAAATTATCAGGTCAGTGGATGACGCCATCTCTCTGGACCTACACTTTATAGAAGACACTTTGGTAAGTGAAGCACCTATGTTATGATGCCGATCAGCTCTGACTACAAGTTTGCTTTTTAGTACAACCGTCCTCTACAGGTCTTGACTGGAAATTTGGGCCTGAGTAGCTCCATCTGCAACTGTATGCTGAAATGGTAGAACTCAAGTACCAAAGATGACAAAGCCCCATAAATGCTGACTTTGAATGAAGTCCCTCAAAGTTCCTACTTCAGCCCTTCAATATAAATAGAAATAATGTAATGCATCCTACGAACAATTACATTCCAAATTTAATTTCCCAGCAACACATTTCTTTCACAACCTTCAAATCAGAAACTTTGTTAAACAGAACCTGCCCAATTTTCCTTACCTCCCACCTCCCTCTATGGCAGAAAAAATATTGATCAGTCTCGAGGACTTAGACAGCATTTCTGCAACATATAAAAGCATTTTACAGTCCCTCCCTTTCAAAGATTCAAGAGGACAGTGGGAAAAGGATTTCTCACTCAATATTTCAGAAAAGGAATGGAAAGTAGCAATGCAAAGAATCTACTCGAGCTCCATATGCACAAAGCATACAATTATTCAACTCAAAATTATATATCAAGCACATCTGTCTCGCTTAAAATTGTCCAAAATATTTCCAGGGCAAGATCCAACCTGTGAACGCTGCAATCAAGTTCCAGCCTCACTGGGTCACATGTTATTGACCTGCGCCAGGTTAACATCATTCTGGAACAAAATCTTTAAATGCCTATCAGACAGCCTTGGTGTCACAATCCCTCCTAGCCCATTAACAGCTGTGTTTGATGTACTTCCAGATGGGCTTAAAGTTGAGAAGGACAAATAAACTGTGATTGCCTTTACCACACTATTGGCACATAGACTTTATCTTGCTAAACTGGAAGAATCCTAACTTACCTATTCTAAGTCAGTGGGTGACTGACGTTACTGTATATACTATTTGAAACTGGAAAAAATCAAATTCGCACTTAGAGGATCTGTGCAGAACTTTTTCAGAACCTGGCAGGATCTGATCAATAACATTTTAGAATAATAATAATAATAATAATAATTCATTACATTTATATAGCACTTTTCTCAGTACTCAAAGCGCTATCCACACAGGGAGGAACCGGGAAGCGAACCCACACTCTTCCACAGTCTCCTTACTGCAAAGCAGCAGTAAGCTTTTTAAGCACTAAGGATTTCTCCATTTATCATTATTCACTTATTAATTCATCAATTTACTTCTTTTTACTAGCTTTAAGTTTTACCCTGCTGGCTTAGCTCTCTTTCTCAGGGGTGGGGACTGATTTCTTTTCGATCTTATGTTTGTAAAAACTGATTTATTTGTATGGTATGATGTGTGATTTTAATAAAATCAATAAAATAAAAAAAGCAAATAAAGTAACGCATCATTCAATCTGTTGACAGAGACAACGTGATACCGTAACTGCTGTGACCAACATTAATGACTAGACGAGTACAAGAATAAGGAGGGAGATCTGACAAAGTGGAGTCACTACACAACCTTGGCTTTGAACATCACCTGAATAAAGAACTTACTGTGGAATCACATGCCAACTGGCATCATTGAAGAATCAATGAAATCTGAAATCTGTCACCAATACTATAGTGTTACTGATCACCAACAATCTCAGCTGGACTAACAACACCATTGCCCTACTGGAAAAAAAAAAACATGTCTGTCTTCATTCATGAAGTGTTGAGGGACATGAAACAGACAAGGGAATGAATATGCTTCAGTATTAATTGTGAAAAGTTCCCTGACTGGAGCATCACTAGTAAAATTATCAGACAGAACAGAAAGTCCACTCAGAGAGTTGTGACATCTGGAGAGAAAAGTATAGAATCGGTTAAATGCAATGTGGAAAAAGGGCAGGAGAGGTTTTGGTAATCTATGTGAATGAGGAATAGTGTACAATTAAAACTAATCACTGCACCAGAGGGCCTCAATACCCAGTCACTATTTAGTAAGTGAATGTGGAGCTGAAGCACTGCTACAAGTACATGGAGTGTCCACCTTAGTGACAAGCTGGAATAATCTGATAACACTGAGGAATAAGGAAAAGGAGAGCAGACTCTTTTTTCCATAGGAGACTGTATTCCTGTAGTGACATCCTTCACATCTTTAGACAATTCAGTGATCTTCTATGTTATGGTGTGCTGGGCTGGTAACTTCACTTCCAGAGTGGCCCACCGAATCAACAAGCTAATTTAAAGGGCAGGCTCAGTTACAGGACACACTCTGGACCCCTTGGAGATCGTAGCAAAGAAGTGAATTAAAACAAAACTGAGTGGCACTATAAACAATGCTGCACATCCTGTTTCTGACACACTAACACTGAGGACTTTCAGCCAATGTCAAGAAACTCTGCTATACAAACTATAATACGACTGCATGATGCCTCACTGGAACTGCACTTTTACCTTAAGCCAAACCAGAACTTTTTTCTTCTTTTTTTATAATTCTTTGTTTTTGTTTGAAGGAGGTTCTTGCTATTGTTTGTTACAATATTTCTTGATCTTTATCTTATCTATCTATCTATCTATCTATCTATCTATCTATCTATCTATCTATCTATCTATCTATCTATCTATCTATCTATCTATCTATCTATCTATCTATCTATCTATCTCATACTAGTGGATCCTTGCACTGTGTTTTATATTTTTTGTTATCTGTATAGTGGGCAACTGTAAATATCAGGCTCAAGCTCTGGGTTCAAATACTCACCCATTCCCCTGTGTGTTTGGAGTCTGTACTGTATAGTGTCCCCTTGTCTGTATTTGTTTTTCCTCAGGTTTTCCACCTATATCCCAAAGATGTGCAGATCCTATGTACTGATGACACTAAAGGGATGCACATATATGAGCGAATGCTGTCACAGAATGGTGTATTGTGCACAGTTGCTTCTTGCTTTGCAGCCTGTGCTACTGTGATATGCTCTCAAACTCCATGATCCTAAACTTGATTAAGGCGAGTTTCCACAGTGGGTGGATGATTATGTGTAGACTGAAATAAAAAGCATATACAGTAAGGCTTTCAATTTAGTTGTTACAAATGAATTTGAGCATGAACAACTCTGAAATGGCAGAAAAAAAAACAATTTCAGAAGGAAATAAATGGCAAGCCTCACTGATGGAACTCAACAATATTTAGGAAACTAATCACAACTTTTTACAAGTTACATTTGAATCTCTATACCAATAGCAGGACAAAATCAAATGGAGTAACACGCTAACCACTTTAACCTCAGATGAGTTTGATAACACCTCTAAATATTAATGATTCCAGATAACAACATATCTTGACCTGTTCTTCCTCTGCCAGGACAGTTGAAAAACCATTTATACAGAAAACAAGCTAGCCTCTATATCCAGCAAATGAAATAAAAAATCTGAAGAGCTATGATAAGTGCTTGCTATATTCAATTGAGGCTTTAGGGTTATGGATGGTTGTTACATGCCAATGAACTGTAGGCCGAGCCCTGCATGCCACTAAAAGCTTGGAGGTATTGTGCAGATCTCCATCACATCTCATGGTTTGAGGAAGCTTTTAGGAGCACCAGGTTCATGCTGATAAATCTGAGCAACTAACTCTGCCCCTTTTTCATCTGAAGTACTCTTGACCTTGACGAGCCGCACAAGCAACCCACTGTAAAAGCAAATGCGACTCAAGCGTGCAATTCAAAGCAAACATCTCACTCTGGTCATGGCAGTAAACATGTCCTGGCTGGTAGAACATGGCTTTGTAATACAAAAAGAATCTCATGCGATGCAATGGTTCAGTCAGCTATCACATTTCACACAGACAAGTGATCTAAACAACAAACACTCAATCATGTAAACACAGCTTATAAAAAAAGAAAGAAAAAAAAAACTACCAGGAACACTGCACCTGGATGGCAAGTCTTCAGAAGATTTAGAACGCTGATCCTATCCAATATTGCACTCCTGCAACTTTACCCGCTTGAAGTCTCATCCTATCCTGTCAGATCAAAGTAGCTTATACTTTTACTCTCACAGACGCTGGTCATTCATTAAGCTGCTCAAAGCTCGGCAGATCACAAATGTACAGTGTGAGCGTCTACTATAGCAGATGTCTTTCTTATAACCTAATATAACCTAATAAAATGAAATACAGTAAAAACTTTAAAACATGTGTTTCAAAGGGTATCACGGGCAGATTACTCAAAGTCAGAAATCCTTAGCACAATTTATATTTTTTGACACCTGGATTAAACAGACAGAGCGAGAAACCCACTGTAGCATTTTGTAACAGGAAAACCAAGCATCCATTGATTTTCAATCACTCTATTCATCTATAGGATCGTGGGTGGGGGTGTTGACAGGAACCTCTCTCAGGGGCATCAGGAACCAAACTTGGGTTTAGAAAACTCTTTCAAATTTATTTTAAAAATTATTATGCTCAATAATAGCTGGTGAAGGAGGGCATTAGGAAGAATACTAGAAATTAGGCTCTGGAGACAACTCTAAGAAAAAGTTATCAATGTGAGAATTTCATTATGGTATTTGGGTTGCCACAATTTCTTTTCCAAAAGATTATCTCATTGAGAGGCCACTGTAAAAAAAATACATGACTTTTCCAACAATTTTCAGTCATATCCTTCATTTACATAATCATAAGAAAATCAAAGCAAGCCGCAGACGGTCATGGCATGCCAGTGGCCATCAGTCAAGTAGTGCTGCACTCCCCAGAGACGTCACACTCTATGACTCATTACAACAAAATCCAAATGGTTTGATTTGATTGCTGATGTTATGATCAGCAGTTTTAGCTAACTTTTATGTGTCCCTGTGAAGTTTAGAACAAAAGTTATTGTCTATTTTGCAGTTTAGACACTTGAGGATTTAAATGCCTTCGAAGATGAGGCAATCTCATAATAAATTTGCAGTATTATAAAAGACATGGAACTACGGTGAAAAGCTGTGAGGAAGTTGAATAATCAGTTATCTCCTATAATTCCTGCTCGTATCATTTGACACCCTCAAAGGCTATGATATTGGGTAACTGCAGCTGTTGAAGTTAACATGTTCTCCAATGAGCAAGTCAAGTAGTATAATGTCAGAATTACTGGTCTGTGTGTTGCCACTAGTGTGACACTGACAAAAAAATCAAAATCCTAACATCCCTAACAATAATCAAGAAGAACAATGTTAGTGTAAAATGACTAAACATAAATAAACATTACATTTTTTTTCATTCTGCATTTTCAAATCCAATTAATCCAATTTCTTGTACAAGCAGTCACAGCCTATTCCAGTAGAAATTGGAGGCAAGAAGGAAATAGTCCTGGACAGGGTGGCAGTCCATCCTTCACAGGGCCCACTCATGAACATACCTACATTCACACTGGACCACTTAGAATTCACCAGTTAACCTGACCTGTACGTCTCTGGGAAGATGGGGGAAAACCCAAACAGAACCGGGGAGAATGTGCAAATTCCACATTGACAGCAATCAACATGAAATTTCAATCCAGAATTTTGGGTCCATTACATAGTGACACTAACCAATGTGGCATGAAATACTGAAGAGCGAAAACAATTTGAGAAAAAATATGCAGATACTTGTTTTACAAGCAGAAGACTAATGTGTTTATAAGGGTCTGAAAGATGACACTGATATTGGATTTTTTTTTGTGGGCAGTGAAGGGGTGCTTAATGTTCAACACATGGTTTTAAACAGATAAACACATGTAAGTTTACATTTGAGCAGCATTTTGGTTGCCAGTATAGTTTCATTTTTTTCCATGAGCACCATTTTGTCAATAATTGTTCTTTTGCCATAGAGTCACAGTGATGTTGTAGTGAAACAGTATGATTAACATACTGAAGAATGTACCACTTTCAATACATTCAAAAAATTCACTTAGATTTGTTTGATTTATACCGCTATTTTAAATTAACTTAAAATCATCATAATTGCTGTCTTTACATAGCTCTTCCCAACAACATTGAAATAAACCTTTCTTTAATTTCCATTGAAACAAAGCTAGCAGAGCAGAGCTAAACAGAGACATTTTAGGTCCTGTTGTATTTATCCAGCAACCTTAAGTTACTTTCTGCCCCCAAATTATCACCTTTCAATACTCAAATAAATGGTATGGCTATTTTCCCAATACACAGATGTATTAAGTTAATTTAACTTAAAATGAACAGACTTTCTCCTCCAAAAATATTATTTTTGAATGTTGTCCACTTGAGAAAAATAGGTTTGGTTAGGTTTCCACATATGAGGTAATTTTTCAGAACTGTTTCTGTATATTCTGGGCTATTTTTCTAGGCAGAGAATTCTATATTTTCATAAAGTGATTTTACTTACATACTAAAAAATCCCAATTTTTGGGGTAAAATGATACAAAGGGCTCCTGAAGATCCTAATAACCATGTAAAGTTGGAAAGAAATTAAAAACAATTAATAAACTTCATCTTTTTTGAGGGCTGAGGGTAAACTGCCCACAGCAAGGTTGTTTTCAATAAGGTGCAAAAACCTGTTGCATACCCGCATCATAAAAACACCCTGGTGAGAGTAGTTTATAGAGAATTTATTTGCTATCAGATTGTGGAAGTTTGTTGTACGAAATATGTAAGCCTGCATATAAACAGGTCAATGGTCTTGTTAATAGTCAGTTTAGCTGTAACTTTTGTGGTAAAATGTTTAAACATTACTGTGAAATAATTGTAAAATGGTTTTTACATGCAGGATAAAATAGTTAATCTAATGTTAACGAGGGTAGGGTTTTAATTATTTACTGCACTGTTACTGATAGAAACAGTGTGCTTTTAACTGTATTTTTTCTGGCAACTCAGCATACATATTGTATGGACTGTATACATACATATAATACATTGGACATATATATACAGCTCAGCTGCCAGTTACAGTAAACATTTGAGAGTGTACATTTCTAGGAAACCCTCCTCCAGGACTGTCCTTTGTCCCATGCTCAGTGATGCTTGGATTGCCTCTGGTACCCTGCAGTCCTGAAGTGGCTAGGATGGTACAGTAAAGGAGACAAATGGATAAAATGTACTGTAGGAGTGTGTCTGACTGTAACGCATTTTAGGATGATATTTGCTATATAAAGATACTATTATAGTAAAGGATGACTGGTTGATTGTAATCAAGTTGAACTCTTACAGATTTTTTAAGCTTAATGTTTATTCTTATGATTTTTAAACTAGTAACTCTTCTTGTAATTTGCAAATGATATGTTATTGGTATAACCTTTACAGTGTATGAATACCAACACTCTTAAGTGTGTTTTCATGCTTTTCCTAAGTTTTTAAACCACATAAAATTCGCAGTGAACGAGCTGCTGTTTTGCTGAAATCTTTCTCACTTACACCTTACAAAACTATCTTTATAGGCCATCTTTAAGCCAAGCAAATAAAAAAAAAAAGTCAGATAGAATGAATCAATCTATTTGAATTAAAACTCAGCTCGTGAAAAAGAATAGCTCCTGCTCAGGAACTGAGAAACCACAATGTATTTTCAGAATCTGGAAGCAATAAAGAAGTTTAAGTACATTCACCGTTTGTTCGAACTCCTTGAGCCGTTCACGACTAATGCTGAATGAAAGATAAAAGCTGAATGCACGCAGCACGTGGTCGTTAAACTAGGAGGCGTGGACGTCGGTAAGGGGGCGGGGCGAGCCGCCGTGCTCCAAAGCGCAGCATGCACAGCAGCACGTAGAGAATTCGGAACCGAGCAAATTTGGGGCTAAAGAAATTGATTATTTACACACACAAGTATGCACATATACTGTATACATACATATTATGGATATATATCACATATATACACATACATACATACGTTTGTGTTGGTATACATACCCATTATAATTTCATTGCAAAATCGACATTTTTGTTCCAACGCTCATTTTGCTTCTGCTTATTTATCATAAGTAACTGTACATTTTTCAGCTTCCGATACATTAAGGATGTACGCTCCTATATACGCAGGCGCAAAAACGAGTAAATACATCTGAGCAGGTGCGATCAACACAGGAACACTTTTTAAAAGTCTAATCCAAGCCTCATTATCAAGTGCTTCTCAAAAAGCTTAGAAATGAACATCGACATTTACTTTAGTCATTCTGTACGTATTATTTCTGTTTAGCTTCACTCTCCTAAACTTATCGACTCAAGGTGACCATTACCTCGATACAGATGCACCCGTACTTTGCATAAAACAGTAAAACTGAGTTAAGCGGATTCACTAAACAGAGGGCATTATTATCATCAGTCCTTTGATCCTTCTTCGCTTAAAGTTTAGTGCCAACTATAGCTAGACTACAAGCAGAGAGCGCTGAAGGTAATATGTACCCCATAACCACAAGCATCATCCGCTTTATCAGTCACTCATGGAATGTTGGTTGAGGTATAAATGAAGTTTCACGCAGTCGTCGTGAGGTCGTCTAGTGAAATCCAGCGGACTCCGAGAGGAGGTGGATGCCGTATAAAGATGGGATAACAAAAGGATCAGACGAGACCCTTTGCTTATTCGTAGGAACACACGCCTTCAAAAATCGATAATCGCCTGTGTGCAGTTTTTCATACCTTACTGAGTCGTCTTCACATTTGAGGTCCCTACGCAGATATACTGTAGAATTTCAAGGGGGTGGATTCCGATATAATTTAACTTTGTGACACACACACGCACACACAAGCCACACACGCAGACACACACATTACACATTAAGATTTTGTTTCCAATCCTGACAGCTGCCGTTTTTACATTGAACAGATTATGGCTTGTGACAGATTCCAACACCACCAGTTAATCGTTTTAACCAAACATAGTTTCTATGACAGGCGTCTGATAATTGAGAAACCGAATGCTAAACATTTACAAATCATATAAAACGTGCATACTGAGTTATGATTTTATAAAACTTCTTGTCAAGTTCTTAAATTCGTAACTACTCTATTAATTTTACTCCTTAAGCTGTACAAACATCCGCTGTCAATTCATTTTCAAGTTTGACTTTACTTTCAATTAATAAGTAAATCATCCCATGGACGTTTATATTCAGGTGGGCGCGCCGGGAGGATGCAAAAGGAGAGCTCAGTTATTTTACCTTATAGTAGGCGAGCTGCAGGAAGTTGTAGGGGGTCCTCCTGTTGAAGTCCTGGATGACATCCTCGCTGACCCGGTGCACAGACTGCGCTCCCACCCTCCTGTCCAGGCATTCATTTAAGCACGCTGCCCTCCGAAGTACCACATCGAAGAAGGGCAGATCCGAGGTGGTGTTCGAGAAGGGGTACTGGTCCTCACAGCTCAGGGTGCAGCCCACGCGACTTCTCCGTAGCTCCCAGTAGCTACTCAACGCCTTCTCCATGTAAAATACGACTCGCTCGTAATCGCTGCTATAGAAAGCCTCGACACCGTTATCATAGAGCAGGTCGAAGGGCTCGAGGCGGGCTTCAGCCCTAACCCACAGCAGAGTCGTCAGAAGAGCGAGAGTCCGGCTGAAGGCAGTCATGTCCGCAGCGCACATCACGTCCAGAGAGCGGAGATAAGAGACAGGCGGGCAGGCAGGATAGACCGCGTCTGGAGCGACGGATCTCAAAGACAGGAAAAGGTCCGCTGCGCAGCGTGGGAGCCGCAGTGAGCTGCGCCGGAGAGGGGGGCAAGTCTCCTCCCAGCTGACCACCCTCCGAGAGTCCAGCTTAGATCCACTCACTTTCACCCGCCAGTTCTTCGGCAGGCCAGGTCAGTTATGCTGACCAGTCGGATCAGCGCAGACTGCAGCAGAGGGTGACGGATTGAGCGCATGATATTCTGTGGAAAACTTGGCATCAGTTAAGAGAAATATTTATAACCGCGGGCCGCATGCTACCAGCAAGTTATCTGCAAAAAAACAGACGTTTGCCAGGCATCCATTCAAATAAAAAAGGCATCCAGAGTTACGCTGTTACCTGTACTTTATCAGCATGGGACAAGTATAAGGCTGCTTAAGGAATGATCTCGAAAGCGAGCGACATATATAGACCAGCATATACATTATGCATGTCAAGAACTGAAGATGTCAATATAATTGCTGCAGTTTAAACACGCGATTTTTAATTCAAACTATATTTTATTATTTGACTCCGAATATCGCGTTATAAGCATAACATATGTCACATTTCTTGGAGAATAAAGTCGCTTAAACGGGACACAAGCTCATGTTACAGTTACTACACACTCTTTTGATATGTAGCCGCTGGTCTGTGACGATTTAAACTCAGATAAGAACAAATCTATAAAAAACGATGTAACTGAGGCGGGAATTTAAAGTTGTACATGTGCCCGATTTGGGCTTTATGCAGGACACAACAGTTTTCTTTACCACTGTGCTTAAAATTTGAGGTGCCAACGTGGTTCTTCAGTGTGATGATATAGAGGAACTATTTTGGGTTCCCAAAAGAACCTTCCATATAAATGTTCAAGAAAGAACTTTTCATTTCGGTCTATAGCAGGTTCCATAAAAAAAAATGAATAGATAATAACAGATTTGTGAAATAGTATGGCTTTGTGATTTTAAATGGGCTCTTGCCAAAGAACCAGTTTTATATGCAAAGAACCCTTCCCAGAATGAAATAGGTGCTTGTCATGCAATGGATCTACAAGGAACCACACAATCCAGTAAAGTGGCATTAAAGAACTATTATCCTTAAGACTGTATGTGTGGTGTGGTGACACAGTGGATAACGCTGATGCCTAACATATCCAGCATGTTGAATATCATACCTGGGGCATGTCTGTATGGAGTTTGCAAGTTCTTCCTCTGTTTGTGTGGGTTTTGTTCTGGTTCAGCTTTTTTCCCTCACATGTTGGTGCCACTTAGGTTAATTGGTGATTAGAAATTGGCTTTCACTGAGTATGAGTGTGGGTGTGTATGTGAGTAGGGCCAGCAATGAAATGGTGCCTTGTCCGGGACTTGTTCCAGCCTTGTATCTAATGCTGCCAGGGCAGGCTGTGGCTGTTACACACTGAACTGGATTAAGCATTTTTAGAAATGTTATGTTAGATTCAACTTGCCCAATGAAGTAGAAAATATACAGAATATGCAAAACTTGTATACAGTTCATACATGATTGCAACACCAGTAGCTGTACATCTTGTGGTGACAACATCAAAAGCATGGCAAGAATCAACCCTGGATAAGATGCTCGTCCATAATTGGACACACACGCACACACACAGATTTACTAGGCAAATTCCATTTTTTTCACTAACCTAACACAAATGGCTTTGGGGTGTGGGAGCAAACCCAGCTTTTCAGGAAATGTGCCAACAGGACACAGAGAGTGTGACATGGCAGGTCATCACACCTACAGGTGACTGGAACTGAATCTCAAAGCCACTACAGTATGTCCAATGCGAATCCATCCAACCATCTGTTAAAAGTTGTTCAAACCAAGGTCATTGTCACACAGACTGTAATTTTTTTTTTCATTTAGTGATCATTTGTTTGTTTTTAATTCAACTAGTGAAATACTCAGACCTACTGTCCTAAACTAAAGGTGCTTCATGCAGAGCATGCTGAATTTTTTTTGGCAACACGTTCTTTTATTTTGACCAGTATAGGAATGCAGCTTGGCAGTGACCAGATTGGTGATGTAACTTTGTGAAGTAGTGCTTGTTTGTCGGCATGTATTTCTCTATGTTTTTCATTCTTTCATTCTGTATTGTAGCTTTTGTCTTGCACATCTATGAAACGTTGTGTCTACCTTTGTGTTGTGCTTGACGCTTAACAGATGTCGCTGCCAAAGGTTATTTTTTTTTGTCACATTCAATGATCAATAAACACAACACATATAGTTGATATTGAAGTCTGAACACATATGTATCGTGTTTTGGCAGATTAAACAATAGATAGGCTTCATAACAGTGTTCTTCATCATGTAATCAGCTTCAGAGATTTGCTTGATGCTCAGCAGATGTCACTACTATTCTTTTTCATTATTCCTAGTCCAGAGTTTTATTGTCATGTTCACATGCTCCCAACCTCTCTCTCTCTCTCTTGCACTTGATTATGAAGTCTGAACACGCATGCACAATGTCCTACAGGGTTATCAATAGATCGGCTTCATTACGATGTTCTTAGTCATGTGATTGGCTTCATTCACTTACCACTTTGCCATAAGACACCCACAAGAGCAAATCAGTTTGGCGGGGTTGCTGCTATCTCACATTTTTTTCTAATATCAGCATGTATCAGGTCATAAGCTATCGATTAAGAACAAGATCAAGGTTCTAGCCCCAGTCGTGTGACAGACAGACAGATTTTGGCATACTTGACTTTTATTACAATAAACATTTCTGCACAGTAGTAAAGTGCGGGTGTGCAACCTAATTTTTTTTCAATATCCAGAACATATCAGACTATATTCAGGATTTCTCGCTGCTTGTCTCAGCATCTTGTTTACTTATTCTTTCTCAGTGTTCATCACTTAACTGTCTGATGTGATTTTCTATGTGCTTAGCAGATGGAACTGCCCTTCTTCTTCTTGTTTCTATTACGGTGTTCTTCAAGTAACTGGCTTCTGTGGTTTTCTTGATGCTCAGAAGATGTTGCTGCTCTTCTTTTTTTTTCTGACATGTCACTTTCTTGATCTCTTTGCCATAGGAAACACTAGACCACAGATCACTTCACTGAGCTTCCCACTACTTCAATTTTTTTTTGAATTTCAAGAATGTGTCAGGTCATAAACTTTCAATTAAGATCAATATGAAGGTTCTAGCCCCAGTAGGAGTAATCACATGACAGATGGACAGACCTTATATCTTCTTCTTCTTCTTTCGGCTGCTCCCGTTAGGGGTTGCCACAGTGGAACATCTTCTTCCATATCTTTCTGTCCTCTACATCTTGCTCTGTTACACCCATCACCTGCATGTCCTCTCTCACCACATCCATAAACCTTCGCTTAGGCCTTCCTCTTTTCCTCTTCCCTGGCAGCTCTATCTTTAGCATCCTTCTCCCAATATACCCAGCATCTCTCCTCTGCACATGTTCAAACCAACCCAACCTCGCCTCTCTGACTTTGTCTCCCAACCATCCAACTTGAGCTGACCCTCTAATGTACTCTTTTCTAATCCTACCCACCCTTGTCACACCCAATGCAAATCTTAGCACCTTTATCTCTGCTACCTCAAGCTCTGTCTTCTGCTTTCTGGTCAGTGCCACCGTCTCCAACCCATATACTGTAACATAGCTGGTCTCACTACCATCCTGTAGACCTTCCCTTTCACTCTTGCTGATATCCATCTGTCACAAATCACTCCTGACACTCTTCTCCAACCATTCCACCCTGCCTGTACTCTTTTTTTCACTTCTCTTCCACAATCCCCATTACTCTGTACTGTTGATCCCATATGGACAGACCTTATATACAGTAGGTTAATAATGTGAATGACATTAACATAATGTATACTATTTTTATAATAGTTCTGCATTGACACACAAAAACATACCAAATCATTTTGAAATTTCTATTAACTTTAATTTTTATTATCTTCGAAATAAACTTGTTGGCTCAGTAGCTGGCCCAGCTCCAGAGGCATGCAGTTAACTATTTGTGTGACCTTCATATGTTATCCACATACTTAAGTGGGTTTTGGACAAACCAAAGACATGTAACTAGTTTAACTGGTATCTCCAAATTGTCCTATTTATTATAAATGTGGATTTGTGTGAGTGTCGTTGAGGTCTAGTTCCTCTCATCTCCTTGATGCTGTTAGAAGAGTCTCTGGTTGTGCATAGCTTTCTAATTTAAAAAGCAAGCTCATAAAATAGAAAGGTCAAATAGATTTTTCTACTACCTTCAACAAAATTGAAATCTTGTCCTAGTAGAAGAAGACACAAAACAAGAATCACAGCCTCGTCAGAACCCACTTCATCACAGTGCACCTGTGCCCCTGTGCCTACCCAGAATAGGGCAACATGGAATGATATAATGGGATGTCTCTGGATTTGAGAAGGATGGTTAATGGAACATTAAGAAAACAAGCAGGCTTTCGCCGCAGCCCAATATGAAATATTCATCCAAATATGCTTGGCCAGCTTCTTCATGGAGCTTATAATTGAACGTTGATTCACAAGTTATAAACAGATTAAGTTATCATCCCATCTATTTCCTATATGCCTGCTTTTTTCATTACAGGATCTCATGAAACCAGAAACTGTCCAGGAGGATGGGGCATAAGGCAAGTCTAAACCAGGGACGTTCTTAGGCATATGCGAACTACGCATCCACGTAGGGCCCCGACCGTGAGGGGGGCCCCTGGCCCGACCCCGACTTACAATTTTTTTTTTTTTTGTTGTCGGGCTGTGGGCCTGGGGTCCCTGTAATGCCCCTGGCATTGCAGCCATCTGTGCCAGTCCTAGGAAATTCAGTTCAGTGCATCTCTTAGTCTTATTAACAATGGTAATTTATTATCCAAATTGCAATCTTCACCTAAATCCCTAATAATATTGTCACGTTGTTTGTAACTTTGCCAAATGCACTATAGCAAACGTTAATTTTAGAGATTCGTTTCGGATTAATTCAGAGAGATCCCCATAAAATCATGAAATATCCCTATATTACCAGCCTTTAACAGGTCCAGAACAAAATCAATATTTTACCACTCTGCATAAACACAAGCATACATGTAGGCCTACTGGTCATCTAAGGCCTTTTCTGGACGTTTTATTAGAACACCTTCCTGAGCTAAGGGGGGGCTCCTTCCCCCCCCCCCCCCCCCCCCATCTGGGGCCTGCTCATCCGGAGCCTGCACATTTCTGAACCACATAGGGCCCCCAAACTGCTAAGAATGGTCCTGTCTAAACCTAAATGAAGTGCCAGTCTCTCACAGGGCACATTCACACACACACACATAGACTCACTTACAAAGTTTAGGCCATTAATCAGACTAACAATTACATTTTATGAGGAAGACTCTTAATACTAGCATAAAATAATACAGGAATAAGGAGACAGACTGCAGCCAGTCTGGGATTTGAACCCAGATCCTCACTGCAGTGTACAGCTATTATGCCACAGTCTGTAGCATTCTGAATGCAAGCTGAAAAATCACAATGTTACTATTCACTAATGCTGGGTATACTTCACATCACTCAGACGTATGGGGCATTTTGAAATTTGCAAGTGTACTTCATGCTGCCCCATACCTGTGAATATTGAAAGGCACTATATAATGCACTTGAATTCTTGTGTTTTACAGCCCAACCCTTTAGCCCCAAGGCTATACTTAAAGTAACATAAGACATCCCATATCCTAACCACCTGAGTATTGTGTCAGCATTTCTTTAAAAGCCCATCCTCTCCTGTTCTAATTCTCCAGTTCCTTCCCACGGCTAACCATTGTGTTTGGTGTTCAAAAGCGAATTGTGCAATATACAAAGCATTTATGAGCCATGTCATATTTGTGGTAATATACAGTATTTATTTTTTTTGTGGTCAGGCTGTTCATTAAAATCACAGTACATGCCTAAGGCTTCTCACGTAAGGATCTGTCTGTATTGTTTGGTCCCCTGTGGGATAAAAATGTGCTTCTGGGCTATGCAGGTAACATAAAATAGAGAATAGGGAGGACCACTTTGGCATGATACAATAGTGCAGAAAGACAGGAATCTATAAAAGTTGTTTTGCAGATGCTGCAGTTTGGAGGCAAGTCGAGGACCTGAAACAGATGAATGAGATGGTTTCTGCTGAGTAAAATGAAATGTGAGGAGTGAAGCGAACCTCTCAAAGCTAAGTGTGCCATTTTATTAGCCGCAGACAGGTTGTCTGTAAACGCTGAGACAGGGTGAAGGTTTGCAGACAGATTGACTGAGAAGTAAATGTGACAGACGGCTGCATGAGCTGAACTGAATCTGATAGGAGTCCATGCCTGAAGGACAAACTATAAAATAACAAAGAGGACACAGTTAAGACTGCAGTCAGTCTCTTTACCACTAATTCTACCATTTCTTGAGAGAAAGCTGCAGCATGAACTAAACATATTCACATTCTTGAAATGTTTTAGTTTACTTAGCAAGATAAACTCACCAAATTATGAAACGGAGGAGATTTGCAGCCCAAGAAACGGAGGTGCCCGCTCTACTTTCAAGTTAACAAGCAGCCAGTGTCTGCTCAGTAAGCCCTTGTGGCTTGAAACCAGTGGCACATAAGCACACACGGTCTCAGCTCCAAAAACATTTTCCATTTGCATTCCAGAAAGATTCCAAAAATTCTACCATTCATTCCACAGCCTGAATCTGCACATATGATTGAAGGATTTAAAGGGGTCTCATTCTATGGTCTGAGGCTAGGGATCTGCACTGGCAATCGGAAGGTTGCCTGTTCGAATCCTGTAAAATACCAAAAGGGACTCTGCTCTGTTGGGCCCTTGAGCAAGGCCCTTAACCTGCAATTGCTAAGCACTTTGAGTAGTGAGAAAAGCGCTATATAAATGCAAAGAATTATTATTAAAGAATTATTATGGTGTGTATACATTTTTGGAATTGCAAGCTCCGGCTTTCTGCCTTCCTGATCTGACTATGCATTTATAAACATGGATGGATGCTTCATTATACATAAGACATTCACTGCCAGATTTTATTGATGTTCCTCAATATATCATGTCTTGTTTGTTAACTACATATCACATCTTAGTCTACTGAAAGTCACTCAATCAAATCCAAAGGTATTTTAAATTCTAGACACCATTTCAGAATAATTTACACATCCACATGTACTTTGCCATCTTCCAGAATGATTAATATTGCCAGTATTTCATTTGAAATTTGACATTTAGCCTGAAGCATGAATACTTAAGTTAAAGAAATATGGGGACATGAAGACAGACTCCCACCACATGTTTTCTTTTAAATACTCACTGCTCTGTGTGTTCAGCTAGATCCATTGTCATTTCCTTTGTTCTACTCCCACATGTAGTTTGTATTCTGTCACTTTTCATATTTGCAGTTTCCTGACAGCTTCAATTATCTTAGCGGTCATTTAAGACCTGTTTATTCTATCTGTGTATTTGAAGTCTCCTTTACAATCAGACAACATGGTACCATTCTGTCATGCCCTGACCCCACAAACCCCATTCATTCCTGCAAGATGATCTCTTGGGAGTAATATAGATGAAGATCTTTATAAAGAAAGAGATGTAGTAAAACCAAGATGAAGGTTCTAGCCCCAGTAGTTCAAGAGCAATTCCATGACAGACAGATAGGCCTTAGCATTTTATATATAGAGAAGATTAATAATGTGAACAACATTAACCCTTTCGGCCCTGGATTTTCTGTTTTTATGGGGAAAATTATTTTGTGAGATATTCTATCTTTACCGTGTCTAGGAAGCTTAAAAATGAAAAAAAAAAAAAAAAAAAAAAAAAAGATCACTATTATTATACAATAGCTGCCAAATACTTCAATCTTCTTGAGGAAATAAAACTGAAAATGGTGCACAAAGTCCGGAAGCATCCATTTTCATTTCCGTGTTTTTCGCGGACTGTTTGCCAGTCTCTCCAGTCTGCGCTAATAGTAGCATACCCAGTTCCAACAGCTGCAAATGTACCTGTACTTTACAAAAACGGCTGCATATATATGTACTAGTAATAGGATGTCAGGGCCACAAGGGTTAACATAATGTCATTCTCAGTGTTTGTCACCTAATCATCTGATGTGATTTCCTATCTGCTCAGTAGATGGCACTGCTCTTCTTCTTCTTCTTTCTATTACAGTGTTCTTTATCAAGTAACAGGCTTCTGTGGTTTGCTTGGTGCTCAGCAGATGTAGCTGCACTTTTTTTTCTTTCTGCCACGTCACTTTCTGGATCTCTTTGCCATAAGAAATACTAGACCAGAGGTCATTTTGCTGAACTTCCCACTACTTCAGATGTTTTACATTTAAAGAACATGTCAGGTCATAAGCTTTTGATTAAGACCAACATGAAGGTTCCAGCCCCAGTAGTTCAAGAGTAATCGCATGACAGATGGACAGACCTTAGCATTTTATATATATAGAAGATATAACATGAATGACATTAACATCCATCCAACCATTATCCAACCCACTATATCCTAACTACAGGGTCACGGGGGTCTGCTGGAGCCAATCCCAGCCAACACAGGGCGCAAGGCAGGGAGCAAATCCCGGGCAGGGCGCCGGCCAACCACAGGACATTAACATCCATCCATCCGTTTTCCAACCCGCTGAATCCGAACACAGGGTCACAGGGGTCTGCTAGAGCCAATCCCAGCCAACACAGGGCACAAGGCAGGAACCAATCCCAGGCAGGGTGCCAACCCACCGCAGGACACACACAAACACACCCACACACTAGATTTAGAAACGCCAATCCACCTAACCTGCATGTCTTTGGACTGTGGGAGGAAACCGGAGCGCCCGGAGGAAACCCACGCAGACACGGGGAGAACATGCAAACTCTACGCAGGGAGGACCCGGGAAGTGAACCCAGGTCCCCAGGTCTCCCAACTGCGAGGCAGCAGTGCTACCCACTGCGCCACCGTGCTGCCGACATTAACATGATGTATACTATTTTTATAAATAATATGAACAGTTCTGCATTGATATACAAGGTGTTTGTTAAAAACAATTTGTTGGTGCATTTAAGAAATTTTAAAGATGGGAGGCAGGACATAGTCAAATTAGACCAAGGTTAACATCCATCCATTATCCAACTCGCTATATCCTAACACAGAGTCATGGGGGTCTGCTGGAGCCAATCCCAGCCAGCAAGGTAGGAACAAATCCCAAGCAGGGCCCCAGCCCGTTGCAGGACACACACACACGGGACAATTTAGGATTGCCAATGCACCTAACCTGCATGTCTTTGGACTGTGGGAAGAAACCAGAGCACCCGGGGAGAACATGCAAACTCCACACAGGAAGTCCAGGAAGTGAACCCAGGTCTCCTTACTGCGAGGCAGCAGCGCTACCACTGCGTCACTGTGCCGCCCCAGGTTAACATTCAGTCAGAAAATAAACACGAATCAAGACGGACTTTAAAAAAAATAACCAAAGGATCAAATCTGAAGGAAACAAAGCAAAGGTTTAAGAATCAGGAGCATAAAGATATAAAACTAGATATTACTGTAAATCAAGGATTCATCATAAAGTGCAACCAAGAATTCAATCGCCAAGTGAGGTCAGTCCTGACCAAAAAAAAAGCTGCAGTTTCAAGAAAGTATTGCTGAGTTATAATTATTTTGTAATGATCAGGTTTTTGCTTTTGATTTTTATAATTTTGTCTTGGCCTCTAAAAATCATTTTAGTGCTATGAGAGGTCAGAATATTGTTTAGTCATATTTGTTTATGTACTTGACACGTTTTTAACGATGTTGAAAAAGAATATCATTCTCAATGACACTATGTTGTCCTTCCTAGGGGCGCTGCCATTTGTTGATGTTTGCTATGCCATTGCCATGTAAGGTCACCCAAAAATGTGCAACATATGACATCACCAGATTCCTTTGCTGGTTGTCCAAGATAATGGACTCTCTCTTCATTCATTGTTGGTTTTGAATTAATGGTTATGAATGTTTTTTGCCTACTCTTTTGAATATGACAATAAATTGTCTCATTATTTTTGGTTATCTAACTTTCTTGCACCATTTCCAGACTACAATTGAGCACCTTTTTCTTAACTTTTTGTCTTTCTTTTTCTGACCCTTGGTGACACCTCTGGATTCCAATTTCACTGAAAGCTGCTGCCACCTTGTGCTGTCAATTAAGATACGTGGAGTCAAAATAAAAGAAAATATTATGTAGTACCAAGAAGATGTACCAAGATGGAAGAAGATTATGTAACCCCTAATAAGTCTTAGCACCTAAAACTAGGAGCTGGAAAGGAAATGCTATGGATGAGTTTCTTACACCAGGGGCCTCATGTATAAACAGTGCGTACGCACAGAAATGTTGCGTATGAACGTTTCCACGCTCAAATCGCGATGTATAATACCTAAACTTGGCGTAAAGCCACGCACATTTCCACGGTACCTCATACCCTGGCATACGCAATTTCTCCGCTTGGTTTTGCAGACTGGCGGCACCCAGCATCAAAGCAGTGCTACTGTTCCTGTGTGGTCATCCTTTCTTTCTTAGACCCACATTCCTGACGTGGCTTTATAAATACACTGAAATTAACTGCATATTGTTTATTAGTGTAATGCATCTGATTGAAATTAACCTGTAGCAATATAATGGTCCAGGGAATAGCCATAGTATTCCAAATACCATAACTGCTTTAGCGTTGTTACGCTCACTGTATCTTCTTCACCTTTCAGCTGCTCCCGTTAAGGGTTGCCACAGCGGATCATCTTTTTCCATATTACTCTCACTGCACCACTCGGAGTATTTATATCACTGTATCTGAGTGGGGAATCACAGCAGCAGCTGATCGGAAAGAGAATTATCGGTATACAGTTTCAAGCACACACTACCTCAACCACGGCAAAACGCATCAAAGCCTTTCCTGTACGGACCTCGCGTTTCAGAAACAGTTTCATCCCTAGAACTATAAACGCACTCAATCAGTCCATCAAGTGCTCCTTGTAGAACTGTTTGTACTTATAAGTACAATTACCGGTACCCCACTGTAAACTTGCACTACAGTTATAATATTGCACAACCTGCGCCACTTTATAAAGCGCGTATGATGACGATATCATTTTTAAGATGAAATGCAGCAAAATATGTTGCTTATAGTATACAGATAAAACTTTAACTTTATTTAAATAATCTGTATTGTTAATAATTAAACATGTGAGGACACGGTGCCGCAGCACTAGCTAGTTCACGGATAGCTCCTGCCTTGCGCTGTATTATTGCTGGTGCTGACGCGACACTGGAAGGATAGACGGATAGAATAATTAAACATGTACTACGAAGATATTTCAATGTTCCTTAAAACTTTTGAAGAATCGGTGTTCTAAGCTTTCAGATGGCTTAACATCTATTACAGAGCTGATTGTGTGGCGATTGGGTATTTGGAGAAAGAAAAGTAAGGACAGGAATTGGAGGTTAGTACGTTTGAAAGAGACAGTACTTCTGTAATAAATTATTTCATCGAAGGTCGCACATGGAGCAGCAAGCCTCTTGCGTGAGATATGAACAATCACTGTGCCACCATGTTCCCATGTTTAATAACATGCTTTCATTCCTATCATCATGAAAATGATATCACGTATACATCTCAGTATTTTAATTATTCAGAGAGCTATAATATCACGAATGCAATGGATTCTGTGTCCTGTCGGAGAAAGAGAAAGAACAGAAGCACATAGTGATTCACACACATAGAGCACATAGAAGATCAAATACAGAACAAAGCATTTAACGTGCTACTTGAGAAACTAGTAAAATAAACGATTTTAAGATGAAGTTTATGATGTTCTACTTTAATGACAAAATAAACTACGTGATTAAAGTGGAAATTTTGAGATTAAAGTTGACATTTCGTGCTTTTTTCCCACTGTGTGCTTATTTTTTTTCTCTGTACCCTAATAAGCTTTCATATGAAACTCAGACGGTCCGCTACGAGTCGCCTTTTCATGCCGACTTTGATATGTAATAACTTCTTTTTTATTTCGGGCACTGTGCGACTTTGTGAACTTGAGCTTTCGAGTTTCTCCGACACTATGTCACTCGATCAACTTTCTTTTGTTGATTATACCACTGTTTAAACCAACAAATAGTACATTTTTCCTTTGCCTCCACTTGGTATTCGCTGAAATTCTTATATTTCCCCCCGTGCTTTTCCCATTGTCTTTTCATAGAAGGCTATTTATATAGATTTGTATATTCAAAGAGGCATAATTCTGGGAGGAGTTGGGGCGGGACAGAAGGCGCGTGCACGTGCGTTACTTTTCACGCTGATCGGGATTTATGTAGTGGAAGAACGTGAAAGTTTGCGTGCGCACAGATTCCTGCATCTGGATTTTTCTGTGCGTACGCACATTCCCGCTTTTGTGCTTACACCATGTTATAGTGTGAGTTCTACGCACGGAGTTATACATGAGGCCCCTGGTCCTGAGTAACCATACTTCAGTGCCTGCCTAAATGAACTATCTCCTAACAAGCAAACAAAATCACAGTGCTGAAAAAAGTAGAAAACACAAAATAAACCAACAAATAAGACTCCTTAACTCTAAAAAAACAATATTTAGAAGCACACACACACAAAAATTAACTTCTAACAATTAGGAAGAGCTTAAGGCATCAAAGTGACAGAGTCTGGCATTTTCAACAAAGGTAAGAAGAGATAACACTGTTAATTATATCTCCATATCTCTTTTATAGGACAAAAGGCAGCTATAACATCACTACCATTTGAAATGATAATGTCTTATCCATCTTCGATGGAAACAAATGGGAGTGTGCCAACCAAAAAAAGCAACATAAAAAATAACAAATAAAATGAAAAAAGTAAAAACAAAAAATAGAAAGAAAGTAGCATGAAAACATTCTCAACTGCAAATAGAATGTGACAGTTAAGTATACCAAGACAGATGGCCTAAACTCAAGCCCATCAAAAACAAAACTTGACCACATCCATTTATCTTCGATACCCACTATGTCCGAAGAAGGGTGACAGGGAAACTGGAGCCTGTCCCAGCAATCATCATGCACTAGGTAAAAACAACCCCTGGACAAGGCACAAAACTATCATACAAGGAACACACACACCCATACACACTAAGGATAGATTTAACAACACCAATTCAGCTACCCTGCATGTGGTTGGACTGTGAGAGGAAACCGGAGCACCCTGAAGAAACCAATGTGGATACGGGGAGATCATGTAAACTCCACATTGATCTTAATGGAAACTTAAAATCCTGTTCCAGCACACCCAGTTCACTTTGATGATAGGCCACATTATCCTGCATTACAAGCTGTTTTCTATACAGCATACTGGTATTTATGTATTCAGTTCCCAAATCCACGTAGACAAGTATAAGCTGTGGGGAGTCAGAGTCTATCTTGGCAGTACTGAGAATAAAACAGAAACCATCCCAAGATGTACTAATAGCAGAAGTAGTGTCACGTATACAGAGTGCAGTGAAATTCTTACTTTCATGTACAACCAACATGCAAATTGTTGGTGTCCTCCGGCAGCGAGATATCATGTCTGGACTGGGATTGAAACACTTTCTCCTGGAGCTGTGAGATAGCAACTCTAATGACTGCACCACCCTACTGTGGTTTGCCAAAGAAATCACAATAACTTATGTACAGTATGTGTATAAACATATTTCATTTGTCCCTGTTTCTTTTTCTGTATTATTGCACATTTGCTTTGGTGACTGTTATCAAATTGCTAACCAGAATCTAATATTAGATAAAAAGGACTCTAGGTTAGATATACCACAGAAGTTTAATATTTTCTTAATGTATTTATTGAAGAAAGATTTGAAAAAGTATCTACCCCATAGATTCAGTGTCAATGTGTGCTATCATTAGCAGTGCAAACTGCAACCAGCCTTTCTGCCTGTATTGAATGATCTCTCGCAGTGCTGTGGAGGAATTTGGAGACATGTCTTTTTCTAGAACTGCTTCAATTCACTGACACTTTGAATTGCTCCCTTAGGATCCTCCCCTAGTATCTCAGTAGGGTGTCAAGTAATTCCAAAAGTCTACATTTCTTTTCTACTGTCATGCTGATACAGACATATGTGTGGCTGTTTGTTATATATCATTTTAATGCTGCATGGCACAACAGTACTGGAACTTCAGCTCACATATAGGCATTCTCTAATTCTATCTTGCCTGAAGAAGGGTCTGAGTTGCCTTGAAAGCTTGCATATTGTAATCTTTTCAGTTAGCCAACAAAAGGTGTCATTTTGCTTGACATTTCCCTGTGCAAAAGGAAATTCATTGCTGCCTCATTGACAGCAAGGCACATAAATCCTATTGTGGTAAATGACCTCCAAATCATGACATAACCACCGCCATGTCTCATCCATGGCAATTGGTTATTATCGCTAAATGCAGTGTTAGATTTTCCATATTTAATGGCACCTATGTTAGTCAAACTTTCACCTTTAATTCACTGACTCATCTGCCCATAGAATGTTGTTCCAAATCTCTAAAGAATAATCCTGTCAAACTAGATATGAACACTCATGTTCTAATTAGTGTGTAGTCTGTTATTTTATGTTACCAGAGTAACAATGTAAGCAAACTTATATAGAGATAAGCGAGAGAACACAAGCACCAGGGACCACCTTGCTACTCTGCCATTGATACTACTTTGCCAAGTGTATTTCTGCTGGCAGAGTCCTGAATCTTGACTCACATGTGGCTCTTTGTGACTTCCTGCAAAAGTTCACATCTTGCCCTTGGAGTGATTTTGGTCAGACAACCACACTGTGCCAAACTTTCTCCATTTGTTATTTATGGCTGCAGTGAGATGAATTTTAAGCATCCTAAAATTTGTTTTGCAGTTCTTCTAAGAATGATAGATGCCCACATTTATTTCTGAGCCTTTAAATACTTTCTGTGGATGTGGCCTAACTCCATGGAGACAACTTCTTGTCTTCTTTCTGGTGGTAAGGTTCAAAGCCTGGTCTAAGTAAGACAAGATTATTAAGCAAAATATTGAAATGATTTCTCCTAAGGATCCATTTAGTTGAAATGAAATCATTGTGTGATCTTTGGGATTTTATATTTAATTACATAGCACAACACATAAACGGAAGTAGCATCAAACTTTAATGCCTTTCTCAGACTCTTGTATGCTACAACAACTCACAAAATGATATGGCCAATTTGATGGGAAAATTAAAAATATTGAAGAAAACAAAACTGGGCAAATAATTAATCATATTGTGGCATGTATCAGCATTTATATCTCTCAATTATAAAAAAAATCTTGGAAGGAGACAAGACGTGATTGTCTCAGAGACACTTTCACATCCCGTGAGACGAGTCTTCGTGCCAAGTGATGTAACCACGCCGGGGCCGGAAACCCCGTGAGACAAGAGCTTATGCAAAGAGATTTGGAAAAGTCCTGCATGGTTATGTCAGACACATTTCTTGTAGAGAGAAAGAAACGATATTCACTCACGGGAAGTTATACGTTGCGTTGTCACGATGTAATTCCAAACGCGGAATCAAAATTCAATGCAATACTGATGAAAAGGTAAAAGCGATAAGAGATCAAATATATGCACATAGATAATATGACAGAAGTGCGCCATGTAAAATGCAGATCACGCATAACAGCAGCAGCAGCAATCCAGCAGCTGATCGAGCAAAGAGGAGGTAAAAAAAAAACTGTATGTGTTTCCCATTGTATCACCATTTAAGAGGGGGTTTCGGAGGAGTGATCATGTCTCCTTCATAATGCGGGCAGCAGAGACGCGAAGTGGCTGGCGCATAGTGCAGGCAGGGGAGGGAGAGGGGGGTGGGCGAGCAAAGCGAGCAGGGGGCAAAGCCCCCTAGTATATAAGAAGGAAGACTAACAATTCAGTTTTCCCAGAATTCCTATGCCATGATTTCGGAAGTCTAGTAACAAATTAGACTTGAACCCAGCTACTCCATTTAAATGTGAGGCAACAAAATAAAAAAGCAATAACCTTTACAATAATAAATAGGCACACCAGGGGCACGGTAACACACAACAAAGGTGCGGCCAACCTGGCTCTATTTCAGTAGGTCTGACTGGGGAGATCTGTCTTGTTGAAGGCTCAAGTCCTTCTGGTGTCGGCCATTTGTACAGTATATTTTTTGACACCTGAAGGGGCAGGACCATATGGAGTGGCAGGGGCGTAGTCAGTAATCTTCTTGGGGTACTGGGGTGTCTTTTATGTGGTGTGGAAGGAAGAGACATGGCAGTTAGCGACAATGCCTGCACTCGTCTTGGAGTAGTACTGCATATCTGAAATTCTTACATTTTTTAAAATTAATACTAAATCTCATATCTAAATTAAGTTAATTTGATAATCTAACTCACAACCATTGCTAAATCAAAAATATTAGAAATATGAAAAATGCAGTCCTATTATATAAAAAAAGAATGGAACATCCTAGACTATCAGCATTTTAAGAGATGTGTTCCCGCTAGGAAACTTTAAACAATACTTTACAGCATAAGTCAGTAATTTTCCTTTTTGAGGTTCACTACATGGCATTGATTATGTTCTGTCCTAAATTGAGTTCAAACTGATGTAATATTCAGATAAGATTGACACTGTGGACTGGCATATCTTTCATGAAAGACAAAACCTCTTTAGCAGTGAGCGTCACATCTCTCAGAGCTGATAATCCGATCCAACAATTCTCAACTAACCCACCATCTTTGCAGCTTGTGTCATGGAGTGCAGCTCCACTGCCTATGAATCTGGCTACCACTCTTCCACAATAGAAACAGTGTAACTATATGGTAATCCATCAGGAAGACCTCTCACTCATTGTGCCAGTCTGTTTGGTGCCATTTGTCGAGAGGAAAATGTTCAATCACACATGGCTGCTATCCTCCAGAAATGTGACAATGAGTGCTTCTCTAGATGTTTTTCTAACCCGGAATGTGCGGAACACTCTAGGATGCCAACTACAATCTACTCCACACACTCTAATGGCCTGGAAATACAGTTACATGTTACTCGGTCAGATTTACCTCCAAACTTCTGCTTTTCCATGCACAGACTCATGCAGAGCCATTTATAATAACAGCAGTAATGTCTTATTTTTCCCCCTCATATATATAGTAGGTCAATTCTATGACGACTGCTCACTAATCATTTCTCATTCATATGTCTCCTGTTCAGTTCCAAAGGTTTTTGTGCCAACTGGACCTCTGTATCTGTATGCAAATATGTTTTGTTTTTGTCAATTCCGCTGAGAAACCACTCTTTGAAAGATCTGTTTACAGGAGAGGGGATTCTGCAGGAAATATTCACTGATCAAAAGGACAACATTTCTGTGAAACATTAATGCAGGAAATGGCCTAATTGTCCTGTAATAAAACAATTTGTATTTTTGTGTTATGCTTATAAATAGATTAACTGGTTGAACTGATTCAGACAGAACAGTTATTACGGAAGAGTGGGTAATATCATCTGGGATTTTCCTATTCATATTCCTTCAAAGAAGTGTATAACCAACAAAATGGGTAAAGGCTGGAAAATATTTAAGATTAAAGGAAATTTAATTGGACATCATGACGTTTTACTCCCTTCCTGCTGTTGTCTGTGAGAAATTTGCACATTTACTTTGGAAAGTCTGGTTTCCTCCGACTTATCAAACATGTACATACTAAAGGAATTAGTAACTGAATCGGTCAAGTGACAGTGAGTGAGTGTGTAAAATCAATGGCCTGGTAAATCTCCATGTCTGTTTCTACAAAGTGCTGCAGAAACAGGCTCTTACTACCCATGACGTTTTTAGAAAAGAATATCCTTATCTATTCATCCTTTCATTCATTCATCCATCCATCCATTCTTCCATCCATCCATCCACCCACTTTCCTAAAAAACGTATCTAGGTCAGGGTCACAGGGCAGCTGGAGCCCATCCCAACAATCATAGATGATTGTTGAAATATGTCCATGGAATATTTGTTTGTTGATTTTTAACTCATCACTACAGATACAGTTACAGACTTGCACAAAGCCACTCACCAAGCATATTTCCTAAAATTTAGAACTGAAAGACAGAATATCTTTAATCTCACCTGTTTATAACTTCATCAGAGGTTATTTGATTACAACCCCATGTTCCCAACCATCCAACCCAGTCAAAAATGTAATTGCTGAGACATTCACTAATATTTTTACAAATAACATGAAATAATTGAAATCTATGCTCATTGCTAATGTTTTAATTGTAAAGAATTATATCATTTTAATTGGAAGAATGCCTAACATTGTTATGATTTTGTCTGATTTACACTACAGGTGCTGGTCATAAAATTAGAATATAATGACAAAGTTGATTTATTTCAGTAATTCCATTCAAAAAGTGAAACTTGTATATTAGATTCATTCATTACACACAGACTGATGTTTAATCAAATGTTTATTTTAATGTTGATGATTATAACTGACAAGTAATGAAAGTCCCAAATTCAGTATCTCGGAAAATTAGAATATCAATTAAGACCAATGGAAAAAAAGGATTTTTAGAAATGTTGGCCAACTGAAAGGTATGAACATGAAAAGTATGAGCATGTACAGCACTCAATATTTAGTTGGGGCTCCTTTGGCCTGGATTAATGCAGCAATGCGGCGTGGCATGGAGTCGATCAGTCTGTGGCACTGCTCAGGTGTTATGAGAGCCCATGTTGCTCTGATAGTGGCCTTCAGCTCTTCTGAATTGTTGGGTCTGGCGTATTGTATCTTCCTCTTCACAATACCCATAGATTTTCTATGGGGTTAAGGTCAGGCGAGTTTGCTGGCCAATCAAGAACAGGGATACCATGGTCCTTAAACCAGGTACTGGTAGCTTTGGCACTGTGTTCATGTGCCAGGTCCTGTTGGAAAATGAAATCTGCATCTTCATAAAGTTCGTCACCAGCAGGAAGCATGAAGTGCTCTAAAACTTCCTGGTAGAATGTTAGATAATACAGAATCAGCTGAATTATAATGGGAAAATAGACTACAGGCTGGGCCAGATTTGTGGCAGATGAAAAGTAATGTAAATAAATGTAAAGGAATTACATGTGAAGTAAAAATGTTAGATTTGAATACACAATGAGAGATTCGAAACCTCACATTGCAATTTAAGAGAAGGAGCAAGGAGTTGTGGATTCATTACTCTCTACAATACATTCAGACAGTGTACATAAGATAACAGTGTTAATAAGGCTAATGAAATGCTAGATTATATAACCTGATATATAGAGTACAAGTCAAGGATAGTTATACTTGAGCTAAATAACACACTTGAGAGCCATCTAGTGTACTGTGTGCAGTTTTGGACTCCATAATACAAGAATGGCATAGCAGCACTAGAGAAAGTTCAAAGAAGAGTGACAAGACTGATTTCAGGACTGCAAGGTGTAATTTACAAACAGATATTGAAAGAATTGAACATTTTAGGTTTAGCAAATAGATGTTAAGATGTAACATGATACGATGGTTTAAAATTTATAAAGTTAGTACAGTGGATCCGTGCTATACGTTAAAATAAGTTCTTTAACAAGAACACGGGGACACAGGTGAAGCTTGTTAAGGGCAGATTTCACACCTGTGTAGAAAAGGTTTTCTTTAAACAGAGAAACAGACACGTGGAATAAATTACAAAGTAGTATGGTAGATAGTAGTACATTGGGGGCTTTTAAAACTGAACTTGGTGTCATTTTGGAGAAATGATGTGAATAGAATTTATAAACTTATTGGACGGACTGTCATGTTCTTGCCAATATTCTTCTAATATAGGCTTATTTTATAATGTAACTGAGTTTGAATGACTTTGTTATATATAGTTGTGGCAATTTATCTGCCAGTTATCATAGCATTGCCTGCAGTTAAAACAATTCATTCATTATCAACCAGCATAATCTAATTTAAGATGATATTGATCCAGATTCAAATAAGAGCTTACAGGTGCTGGTCATAAAAATAGAATATCATGACAAAGGTGATTTATTTCAGTAATTCCATTCAAAAAGTGAAACTTGTATATTAGATTCATTCATTACACACAGACTGATGTATTTCAAATTTTTATTTCTTTTAATGTTGATGATTATAACTGACAACTAATGAAAGTCCCAAATTCAGTATCTCGGAAAATTAGAATATCAATTAAGACCAATGCAAAAAAAGGATTTTTAGAAATGTTGGCCAACTAAAAGGTATGAACATGAAAAGTATAAGCATGTACAGCACTCAATATTTAGTTGGGGCTCCTTTGGCCTGGATTACTGCAGCAATGCGGCGTTGCATGGAGTCGATCAGTCTGTGACACTGCTCAGGTGTTATGAGAGCCCATGCTGCTCTGATAGTGGCCTTCAGCTCTTCTGAATTGTTGGGTCTGGCGTATTGCATCTTCCTCTTCACAATACCCCATAGATTTTCTATGGGGTTAAGGTCAGGCGAGTTTGCTGGCCAATCAAGAACAGGGATGCCATGGTCCTTAAACCAGGTACTGGTAGCTTTGGCACTGTGTGCAGGTGCCAGGTCCTGTTGGAAAATGAAATCTGCATCTCCATAAAGTTCGTCAGCAGCAGGAAGCATGAAGTGCTCTAAAACTTCCTGGTAGACGGCTGCATTGACCTTGGACCTCAGAAAACACAATGGACCAACACCAGCAGATGACATGGCACCCCAAACCATCACTGACTGTGGAAACTTTACACTGGACCTCACGCAACGTGGATTCTGTGCCTCTCCTCTCTTTCTCCAGACTCTGGGACCTTGATTTTCAAAGGAAATGCAAAATTTACTTTCATCAGAAAGCAGCAGTCCAGTCCTTTTTGTCTTTAGCCCAGACGAGACGCTTCTGGCGCTGTCCCTTGTTCAAGAGTGGCTTGACACAAGGAATGCGACAGCTGAAACCCATGTCTTGCATACGTCTGTGTGTGGTGGATCTTGAAGCACTGACTCCAGCTGCAGTCCACTCTTTGTGAATCTCCCCCACATTTTTGAAAGGGTTTTGCTTCACAATCCTCTCCAGGGTGCAGTTATCCCTATTGCTTGTACACTTTTTTCTACCACATCTTGTCCTTCCCTTCACCTCTCTATTAATGTGCTGGGACACAGAGCTCTGTGAACAGCCAGCCTCGTTAGCAATGACCTTTTGTGTCTTGCCCTCCTTGAGCAAGGTGTCAATGGTCATCTTTTGGACAACTGTCAAGTCAGCAGTCTTCCCCATGATTGTGTAGCCTACAGAACTAGACAGAGAGACCATTTAAAGGCTTTTGCAGGTGTTTTGAGTTAATTAGCTGATTAGAGTGTGGCACCAGGTGTCTTCAATATTGAACCTTTTCACAATATTCTAATTTTCCGAGATACTGAATTTGGGACTTTCATTAGTTGTCAGTTATAATCATCAACATTAAAAGAAATAAACATTTGAAATACATCAGTCTGTGTGTAATGAATGAATCTAATATACAAGTTTCACTTTTTGAATTGAATTACTGAAATAAATCAACTTTGTCATGATATTCTAATTTTATGACCAGCACCTATATAGAAGGCATACATAAATGACACTGTCCTGTCTCAAACAGTAAGCTAATAAAATAGTAGGGAAAGTCCTAAAATACAAATTAAGTGCTCACTTGACTCTAAATATAAAACTCTAAAACACTAACCAGAAGTTTTATCCAAAAAGTCAAAGCAGAAGGACTGTAACTAGAATTATCTATTAGAAAAGCACACAGTAATGAAAATAATTTTATTTTGATTTTATCCACAAACTCGAATAATCAGGAAGATCATAGTGTTGTCCTTTTAAACCATCACATAGGTGATGTCACATGCCATGCACTCCCGCTCAACCCTGCGTAGCAGGTTCACAATAAACAAACATAATGATGCCAAAAATAAACCATAAAAAGACATTGTCTAACATTCTAAAATACACATGTTGGATAAATTAATAAAAAAAGAAATGAATTCCGCATGAAGCAGAACCCTCAACAAGAGGAACTCAGGTTCAAGAGAAACAAAAGTGAGAGCAGAGATGTGAAATGAGGATTGCAATATTCTTCAATTGTTAAGAACATACTGTAAATATTGGTGACAACATATTAGGAAAGAGGAAGTAACCAAAAGGTCTGTGGTGCAAGGTGCTCACTTAGAGAAGAAGAAAATGAAGAGCTTAAACATATGCAGCCATGGAAATTGTTGGCTTTTTCATCATATTCGAAAAGCAAAACATTAGAACTTCATGTAGTGACAACAGATAAAGGTGATATAGATGAACAAATGACACATAAAATTGACATGATGCGTTCATTCTTATAATCTAAATTAACAAAAATGCTGATTTGTCAAGAGTATAAAGTAAGTGCATCTCAACATTTATCACCATTTCAAATCCATAAAATTAGAATCAGATGTTCCAGATTTAGTGTCAGTGATTACAACCTCTCTAGGAAGCAAGCAGGCATAACCAGTCTTATTTAAACCATGGATATGTAGACTAAGGTGTTCTCTGCGATATTGACATATGTGGTGTCATAATACCTTATGTAAAATCAACAGTTCCAAAGCACAATATGTCCCAAAATAGCTCAAAATGCCCACTGGGTGGGGGGCTATCATACCCAGTTGTAATTAAAAGGCAACAAAGAATTTTTATAAAAAAAAAAGATTTATTTTACAAAAATGCTCTATAACTATCAGAGCTCTCAAAGGCCACAAAAGGCAAAAGGAGTTGAAGAAAAGGAAATCCAAGGCAACAATGTTGCAAAACATGAATCCAAAGAATATTCGAAAAAACAGAGCACAGAGGTGAAAAATCCAGTAAATCACAAGAAGCACAATAACAATAATCAGTAGAGGAAATCAAATTCATGAGCACATTCAAAGTGAATCACAAGGGCCTGTGGGTTTTCTCAGCCTTTATAGGCCTGAGGGCAGTCCTTTGACAGTGATGTTGGTGGCCTCACCTCTTGGTGGACTACCCACAAAACACACGGAATATAAACAGAATACTTACATACTGTAGATGCCACATGGGCTGGACGGACATCCCGGCCAGGAGAGGGGATGGTTCCTTACCCGGACAGGAGGATAAAAAGGGATGGACGGACAGCTCACTAGGAAAGAAAGACATCGCTAGAAACTTTTTATTTCCCCAGTACACAAGATTGCAGCAGCCCCGGATGTCGGTGCCTCCTAGGAAACCAGCAAGGCATGCCGGGAGATGTAGTTCGGCAGTGCAGACCTGCTGGAGTCACTGGGGGCCATGAGAGGGTGTTGAGGGAGACAAGCTCCCTGTTATGATGGACTTCCGTGTGACCCGGGCAATCATCCTGGCACCGGAAGTACTCCCGGGTCTGTCATAAAAGGGACCGCACTCCCTTATCCAGTCAAGTCGGAGCTGAGAGGTAGTGGTGCAACGCTTGAGCGGAGGATGGTAGTGCAGTAGGAAGAAACATTTCTGGAGAGAAAACTTGTATGTTGTGCTTGTGATGACATATGTGAGAGGATTTGATTGAATAAATTAACCGTTTTTTGAACCTGGGACTGTGCGTGTGAGTTCGTGTTGGGGTTTGGGCTTGCTGATGCACGGGTGTCCATCACAGTACATAACACCTAAATGACCAACACTATTAACATAAACAAAGAACTCAAACAGGAACAAAAAAAAATACAAAAATTCCTTTTCAACCGCAGCCAGGGGAGAACCCTGGCTGAAATGTAACTGTTCTATCAGCACATACACATAATAAAACAAAACAAAACAAGTAAAAAGTTAATAAGAAAAAGAAACCAAAGTCCAAAACAAGAACCAAGAATCAAAGCTGAAGGAACAAAAAAGTCTTAACAGAAAGTAACACATGAGGTGAGAGTTAACAAGTTTGTTTAGTCTTTTTTGTAAAAGGGTTATGATATCCACAAATCAGATAAGGATATGAACACAAAGTCATCCTTTAATCCAGTTTCATTGATAATCATGGGTCACAACCTCAGAGGCCACTTCCTTGGAAAAATGTGAAGTAGTTTTTACAACTGGAATGAAAACGGTGGCGTTTCAGGACTCAAAATGGACTTAAAAAGATTGCAAAATGGAACCAAAACATTGCAAATAAGCAACATTGAATCAAATCATGACAATAACAAGGCAAAATGAACTCTCTAAGGCCCTCAGAGAGAAGGCTGTGGATGCCTTTGAGCCAGGCAAGGATTTTAAAAAGATCACCAAATTATTTGAAATGAGTCATTCCACTATAAGAAAACTCAATTACAAATGGCATAAATTTCAAAAAATTCGTAATTTGTCCAGGACTGGCTGGCTCAGCAAATTCACCCTAAGAGTTGACCATTTGATACTAAAAGAAGTTTCCAAGAACCACAAAATGTCATTGTGAGATTGGAAGTAACTCTTACAAAAGCTGGTGTCAAAGTGCATACACCTACAATTGGAAAGAGATTACTAGGTGGCAGTGTCCCTCATATAGAGTCCCAGTCTGGACACCCACAGGGCTGCATGGGAGTTGGTGTTCGAAATCGTAGCCCTGGGGGGCGATAGATGGCGCTGCCGGGGAAAGACCTTATAACCCATAAGTTCTTATAACCCATAAGTACTTCCAGCTGGCCATATCACAATAAGTGTTCCCGGGTCCACCTTAAAAAGAGACCACTGCCATAGCTTGGGGACACAGAGTTGGGATGCAGCGGGCAAAACTCATTGGAGGAGGAGAGAAGGAGAGAGAGAGAGAGAGAGAGAGAGAGAGAGAGAAAGAAAGAAAGCAAGTATTTAAAGTCTGCTTATTGTCTGACTTAATTGTTATTTTGAGCTGTGTGTATTAAAGAATCATTTATTTCATCCCAGAGTGGGTTTGGCTCATTTGTGTTTGGGGTTTGGGGGCTCGCTAGTGCCACCAACTGGTCACAATATATATACACAGTATGTATGTACAATGTATGTGTCATATTAAAATAATGACCTGATATAATTACAGCTTTGTTATTAATTTGGTATTGTACAGCCCCCCCCCCCCCCCCCCCCCATTTGTGTGGCCTACCTAAATTTTTCTTGTCGCTCAAAACAGTGTCTCCTGGTCAAGCTCTTAATCTTGCTAAATCAAATATTAAATACAAAAAGTGCAATCCTCCATTGGCAAAGAAAGGAGATATACTAGATATCACTGCATATATGATTCATGACAACCTTGTAGGAAGAATCGAAGAAATAGATGCATTTTGGAGTTAAGTACCCAGTAAATTCATCTGGTCTAAATTTATAGGAAACATGTAATGAGACTTAAAGAGTCAGTGAAGTGTTCCACTTCAGCTCTTCTGTAAAGTTGAAGATAATTTTCTGTACTCATCAGAGCAATGACTTCATTGAAATGGTTCTTACAAGCTATGCAAACCACTGCAGTAGGGAATCCTACCATTTGCACCTCAGGCCTGGTCTTTTAAAGGATGTGCAGAATGAGTTGTTAAAGTTTCATAACAAAGTATTTTTGGATTAGGGTGACAGTCAGGGGCAGGGCCGGAATTGGGCCCACCCACTTTCCTCATTGGCCCACTTTGCAGTTTAGGTCATTATTTTTTTTTACTCAAATGACAATTAGCCAGTACTGTATACATGTATTTTTACACACATCTCACTTGATTAAAATATAAGTTGATTATAAACTTACACAGCAAAATCCCATGTTAACTTTATCATCAGAAAAGTTAATTTAATTCTTAAAAAGTAAAAGGAATGTGTATATGGTTGGCAATAATATGGCATAAACACCGTACGTATGGCAAGTTTCAGAAAATAAGATTAACTTAAAATATTTCCAAACACAGCTACTCAAAGCACGTGACTTTAAAAGGAAGGTATCAACTTATTTAGCACTCCCATTTAGCCTGACTGAATCGATTCGTACAATTCACTGAAAAGAGATGTTGAAAAAGAACAAAGCATTCACAAAACACATATCACTAGTATTACTGTTGGATTAAATCTTGTTGAAGGGAAATGTTAACAATGCCTTGACAAACAGCCGTAGTAGGTTTTATTAGTGAAAGGAAACAATTAAACAGAAGTGCAAAATGTTCCAGAACTTGATGTTGGTCCTGAAAATTTTGGCGATGCTCCAATGGTGAGTGGAAACACCACTGCTAGGTGTGTTCACTTTAGTGATGGGTGTGCTATCAATGCTGCTACTGAGTGTGCTGGAAAATCTACAACCACCCTGACTCCAAATGTCAAAGAATCTGCCAGGTCACAGATATGTCTGATGTCCATGAGTCACCAACTCAATCGGTATTAAAGTTTCAACTTCTATTACAGCCGGTAATCCACGCGGCTTTGCAGTTCACTAATACAACAAATAACATTGTGTTGGTGGAATATGGGATATCAAAATGTATGATTTTGTCATATTTGTAAAAATCTAGTTGAGGACAGATACACTCGCATATCTGGAGATTTGAAATGCATATATCAGATATACATACACAAATTGAAAGGACTGGTAAAACAGTAATCGGAATATTTGCTTTTAGTAAATGTTATACAAGTCAAAATTAAATTTGGCTGTTTGTGCCTTGCGATAAGCAAGTATGTCTTACCCTGTATGTATCAAAAAATGATAGGCACTCAATTTATCTATTTTAGAGAGCAAGAAAGAGTGAGAGAAAGAGAGAGAGATTGGAAGCTTGCACTGATAGCGCATTGCCACACCCACCACACAACAAACCATCTAGATTGGTAACAAAGTGCAGCGGGTAACACCTCAGCACCACAGTGAAACAGTGTGAGGTTTTTTACAGTGGCCAGAGTGCCAATCCTGCCACCAACCCCCATTTAAGGTGGATTTATGTTAGTGATAACATTTGTGCAAACTAGATGTGAACAAAGAAAATATTTACGTTAGAATAACTGGACATCTCATTTTTTTTAATGAATGTATATTTAATTGTAATTTAGGCCCACCCATTATGTCCACCCTTGAAAAATTTAGGCCCAACCTAATATGAAATTCTGGCCCTGCTACTGGTGACAGGTATGTGCAGTCATTGCTCTTTCAGAGCTCCAGAAGATTGTAGAGATTGAGTCCCTAGAACAGCCACTTCACTCTCTGTGTGACGTTTGAACATTGTCCATATGTCTCTTTGGACACCTTCCTCCCAAATCCCAAAAATATAAATGTTTATCAGTGATTCTAAGTTTACCCATTTTATTGTAGAGTTGTGTGTGCACAGATTTTGATGTGGGTTTGTATCCAGACCAGGGTTGATTCCTGTCTTGGACTATGCTGCCAGGATAGGCTCCAGCTCCTACAGACCTGTGATTTAGTTAAACAGGATAAGAGAAATCTGGGTGACGTTTTGAATCCCATGGTACTTCTTTCATTGTTACAAATGGGCACTGGCATCTAGAGAAGGTGTGCTATGTTAGAAGAGTCTTTAAGTGACACATTGACTTGTTAGTGTCTGGTTTCCATTGGCAACATTGCAAGGTGTGTATTATGTGGAGTTCTATGTGATTAAGATTCCTTTGTATCTGTCATTTCCTTCACATTCACCATGAAGATGATGAGATCACATGCTATTAATACTTTTATTAACAGTAGTGTTTATATATAAAATGTTCCTATTTAATAGTAAGATGTTTGCCAAAGACATTTAAACTATCCAGCCATTTTGGGATCTTCACGTAAACAAAGATATAGGGTTTCTTATGGTTTATACTATTTATATTTATATTGATTAGTGCAAACTAATGTATGTCTTAACTGTGTTTTGTCCTGGCTTTATAAACCAAATACTCTCCCAACCTTACTCAGTTTAGCATAGAGAATCAAGCTATTCATATACTGAGCTCCCTCAGGCTTGTTTTAATAAAAGACATCCATCTTGGAAACATTAGGATGATAACCTTGACTCTTATTTGAAGAGAATTTCTACAACAAAATCTTTTTTTTATATTCCTAATTTTGGGACACTAGCATGTGTAAATGACAATTTACTCACTTTACACTCTTTCTTTATGCTCTTTGTTTTTGCTAATGCGCTACACAATTTCGCATCACTCCCAGAAGATTAGGGCAGTTTGTAAGTTTAAAAAGTCGTCCAGGTTTCTCTTAACCTATTTAACTAAATCACAGGTCTTGTAGGAGTTTGAGCCTATCCTGGTAGCCTCCAATGCAAGACAGGAATCAACCCTGGTCAGATTAGAACAGCTTGTAAGTTTTTATTGGCAGTTTTCATTTCTGTGCATGTTATGTTTCAATTAAGTAGAAGTGAAGAGATAGTAGAAAGCAAACACTAGTCTAGAAAATCTATGTGCATTTACCAGGTTTTTGTGAATAACCAGTGTAATAAAATAAAGACGCTGGAAAAACTCCAAGAAGAGTTGGGGAATGACCCCGTATAATGTCCGCTGGACACAATGAAAAAAATAGCAAAATATGGATCAAAAAGCAAGAGCGTTTGACAGTTTGGTAACGGTTACATGGAGTTTATATAGAAAACGGTGCAGAAAATGATCTAGACAGGAAATTACATCAAAAGCAGACAGACGGAAGTGACATCATCACTGAGGGCCAGAAGTGACATCATCATGGAGGGGCAGAAGTGATGTCATTATGACAGAACCGGAGGTGACATCATCTTGGGATGTGACATCGCTGATGGAATTCAGAGATGGGATCATTGGATAGTAGTCATTTTGGGGAACCGGAAGTATTGTTGGTGAGTTATGGTTTTTCTTCTTTGATTCTGTTGATGGAGAGAGAGGCATTATTACATACAATCAATCCTTCATCTCTTGTACTATCACTCACCTTAGGGCTTGTTGGCTGCATCCTAAGCACAAGTGTGTAAAACCGAGTTATTAAGAAACATGTAAAAGCATGCTAATATACTCTGCTAATTGGACTCCTCTCCTGGATTGTGTACTCAGACTTGCTTGCTTTGCATTGCATTTTAGGCAACACCTTTTTCTGGCACATTTAAGTATTTTCTTGCATTTTTCTATTTTGCTTAATAAATCCTTCATTTATAAAGATTCTTTGTTGCCCTTCTATCGACAAGATTGTGGTTTATGGGGGCATTTTTTATATTTTGGAAATTTAAGCCAATCCTTATTTCCTAGTACTTCAGACAATCCATCAATCAATCTTTATTTTATATACGGCACCATTAACAACATGCACCAACACAGAGGAGCAAAAATGGCATTCTAGATACTATCAAATATATAAGCCAGGTAGTATAATAAATCTAAAAATTGGAAAAACACATAAAAACAAAAAATGAACCACAGATAGAACCAAGAAGATCTAGGGAGTAGACCTAATACAGGGTTGGCAAACTCCAGTCCTGGAGTGCCGCAGTGGCTGCAGGTTTTCTTTCTAACCGTTTTCCTAATCAGTGACCAGTTTTCACTGCTAATTAACTTTTTTCCCTTCATTTCAATAGCCCTGTTTTTAAGAATTCAGTGCTCTGAATTAATTATTTTCTTCATTAAATGACAGCCAAACAGAAATCAAATTTGAAACAAGTCAACAGTTGACCTGCTAAATTGGGGCTTCAAACTCCAACTACTTTCACTCCAACCAGTTTCTTAATGAGAAGCCAATTCTTGCTGTTAATTAAACTTGTTATTTAATTCTATGGCTTGTTGCTGCTCTCATTCTGACACAGCAGACATTTCCATAACTGTTGATTTTCTGTTTTTTCTAAGAACATTGTCAAAATGTTTTGGGGACCTGAGAGATCAATCTTACTGAGACCTTCACCATTTGTTTATTTTCAGATATTGTGTGATGAGCACAGTTGAGCTGGTCATGTGGCACCTTGTTTTGTGTCTCATTATTGTTTGGCAGCTAATTAAAGAAAAAGAAACAACTAAACAATTGTGAATTGTGAATTTGCCCTTGGGGATTAATAAAGTATCTATCTATCTATCTATCTATCTATCTATCTATCTATCTATCTATCTATCTATCTATCTATCTATCTATCTATCTATCTATCTATCTATCTATCTATCTATCTAATTGCAATTAATTTAAAAGAAGTTAATTAGCAGCAAAAACTAGTGAAAAAGATAGTTAGAATGAAAACCTGCAGCCACTGCGGCACTCCAGGACTGGAGTTTGCCACCCCTGACCTAATAAATTGTCACAGCAAATACCATCCCATGGTACAGTATATAACATTGTCAAACCTGCTTATTCCAGCTTAGTGTCATATGGGACCAGAACTTATACCAGTAGCATTTTGTGTCATGCAGGGACCAAACCTGAATAAGGCATCAGTGCATCACAAGGCCTGCTCACTGACAATCACACAATGACAAATTAAAATTGCCAGATCAGACACTCATTGTTGGGATGTGAGAAGGAAAGGGGAGTCAAGCTGTGCAAACAAAGGGAGAATGTACAGTCTCCTTACAGAGAATGATCCAGAATGCTGCATTAACAAGGTAGCAGTACTGCTGAAGTTTTATGAAAACATACCACAATTAGAATATCAAAGTGCAAATGTTACATGGCAAAAGTGAGACAAAAGTATAATACTGGAAAAACTGATGCAGATTTTCCATCTTGCAGTTCAAGTCAGTGTACAGCATGGTGAGGTCATTGTTATCACAGTGAAAACTTTTTGCGCTCAAACACAAATCACCAGACAAGAGGTGCGTTTTCAGGCTGGATTTGGCCATGCAATGGGTTCATATCTAATGAGCACCGTAAATATTCTGGATTTTTGGCACAGCTTTTAAAGTCAGTAACAGAGTCTTGAAGATTGACATTGCTTTCAGGATTGTTAGCTGGGTTAAATGTATTAAAATTGGAGATTATTTAATTGAAAATTAAAACTATTTACTGTGTCCATTCTCATGTCGTCACTGTTCTGATGACATTATGTTGTGTTTTACATTTGTGATGCTCTTTTAAAGAGGTTTTTATCATGGCAGAGATATACTGATGTGGCCTATTTAAGAGTTTAGGTTTGCATTAAAACTGTCTGTACTTTACTTAAAAAATAAATCCAAGGGCCATTTTCAACAGTAATTTAAAAGAAAGGCTTTTGTTTTGAATTTCAAGTTTCAGACTAAGAACTCTAGACTACAATTTCTGGTTAGTCCTTTTAAATGAAAGCTTGCTTGACAATTTGATCAGTTGCTTATCCCCACTATGAATTCTGCATAACATATTCAGCCTCTAACACTCATGAAACATTTTACTCTTTTTTTTTGTAAAATTGTTCTCTGTGGTCACAACATCAAAAAAGGTGAAATAGGGTAAGACTGTGGTATGAAAAAATTTAAATATTAACTGCAAAAGAGATGCACAATGTAAAAGCCTTGCTCAAGGGCCCAACAGAGTGGAATCACTTCTGCCATTTACGGGATTCAAACAAGCAACCTTCCGATTGCTGGCACAGATCCGTGGTCTCAGAGCCACCAGAAAGCGAATGTAGGTTGGGAATGAATACTGTCAAAATGAATATCCTTTGAAAACCCCTTTATTTTTTCCAGAGCATCCCTATATACATCAACAAATCCTTCTTTAATAAGTTAGACTCAACTGTAACATAAAATATCTGTAATTCATAACACTCATGCATCAAAAAGGTGACTTCGCAAAGATCTGAAGCAGAAGGTGGCATGGCACTACCTAGTTTTCAATTCTGTTGCAGGGCTGTGAATATTCATACAATGAAATATTATATACTTTGAGAAATCCACATATCTACACCTGTTTGTTTTGCAATGGAAAAGAAATCATGATGAAGGTCTTCTCTGTATGCTTTGCTCTGTGTCCAGTTAATTATTGTCAATTTAACAGCACTCCTGTACAATGTTCTCACTGAATTTTTTTGCTGCTGAGCAGATATGCTAATAACATATGAGCTGGTACTTTTTGTTTATTATGCTTCAGATTTAAATTTCCAGATAACTACTTTTTTTCTATGTACAATGTAGAAGCTTTGTTAAAATAACCTATCCAATTGCCTGCACCTTTCACAATTTTATATTCCTGAGGACGAATATTCATGACTCATCTCCAAAATATATTACAAAATTTGAAGGTATTTTTCCTTTTCTGATTTAGGGAACAATGGGAAAGAAAGCTTTCAAATCAAATCTCAGAAAAGGAATGGAATTAATCCATACATAAAATACATTTTAGTTTGCCTCAAGCACAGTTCCAGTAATCTTTTTCACTGATCACATATATCACATTTTAAACTATCTAAAATGTATGCAGGGCAAGTTCCCTTGATCGAGTGATGTCAACAAGCAACTACATTGCTAGGTCATATGGTTTAGGAATGTCCTATACTTAAACCATAATTTCTTTGAATAGTCTTGGATCTAAAATTATTTCTTCCACCTTAACAGCAATATTTGTGGTAAAACTATATGGCTTAAAAGTGTGCTATAAATCAGTTATACTTTCATATATCACCCAGTAATAACAATACATTTTATTTATATAGCACCTTTCCCATGTTCAAAGCACTTCACAGAAATTTATAAAGAACAACAGGGCAAATATAACATTGGATACAAATAAAATCTACATAAAACACTAAATAAAGATACACCCAGTATATACAAAGCATTGAAATAGAAAAGACAGTAAACTATAATAATATACAAAATTACTACAAGAAAACCGTGAACAAATAACATAATAACAGGACAAAGAGGGTAAACAGAATGAAGGGACGAAATATCGGTGAGATAAACCCCTTCCTGGATAAATGTGAATTGAGTTGTTTTTTGAAAGAATGAATCGAGTCAATTCATTTCATTAATTTTGATAGGTTGTTCCATAGTCTGGGCACTACAGAGCTGAAGGCTCTGTCACCCATAGAGCACAGTTTAGTTTAGGTGATAACAAGATGGCCAGAATCAGCAGACCTTAGTGGACAGACAGGAGCATAGTAATGGAGAAGGTTACTGATGTAGTCTTGTACAAGGACATATAAAGGTTTATAATCAATCCTGTAAAACACAGAGAGCCAATGAAGGCAGAGCAGGATGTGTGTTGTGTGTTCACTGTTGGGGGTCTCTGTAAGGACTCTTGGAGCAGAATTATGAACCAACTGTAGCTGTGGTAACAGATTAGAAGGGATACCTGCAAGCAGACAGTTACAGGACTCAGTGTGTTTCGTAATTAAAGGATGGACAAGGTTCTCAGCTTTGGAAAACACAAGGAATGAGCAAACATGAACTATGGTACAGACATGGAAGTAAGACAAGATTTAGAGCAGAGGAAGAAAGTATGATGACATCATCACCAGGAGTGATTGAAAAGGTGATCACTGCTTGCACAAAAACGTATTTTGCTGAACTGGAAGAATTCAAAACCACCCTTTGTAATTCTAGTAAAAGAATGTTCAATTATCCCAATTTGAAAAAAATCAAATTTTCTTTAAAAGGATCTGTTCTCAACTTTTTCAGAACTTAGTAAGAACTCTTTAATATAATTCTAAAGTAAACATGTTATGCTTGTGGTTAACCTTTTTACTCTATACATTGATCTATATTAGACTGCGCTGTTTATTTACATTGCTCTCTTTTTTGGGTTGGAACTGAATGCTGAGTTATTTTGGGTTGTTTATGGAGTAAATCGTATTGTTATTTGCCCAGATTAGTTGTGTTTTCTTACAATATTCTATGTTGTGAGAAGGCAAGTAAAATGACACCTTTTATTGGCTAACTAGAAAGATTACAATATACAAGGTTTTGAGGCAACTCAGGCCCCTTCTTCAGGCAAGATGTATTACAGAAACTGGAATTCCCTGTGTTTATATAGACACTAGGACAGATACAGCATTGGAAAACCATTAAGTGAGGCATCTTAAATGTAAAAAATTAACAGACCTCTCCAGGCTAACATTCATTTAGCAATAGAGGAGAACAATGTATAGCCAAGATCATTTGATAAGATAGCTGTCCAACAAAGTCTTTTGAAGGGTTTTTCAAAACAATGTGAATCTGTAGTCAGGTTGTCTGTGTCAGTCTGAGAGATCCAAACCATCCTCATATCTGGCCGTAAAACTCTTGTCTGTATTTAAATCATGTTGTGATGTGTTAAATTTTAGCATTAGTTTAACTTCCCCTTCTTTTCTCTCTTGCTGTGTTCTGAAGTTGCCCATAAGCACTGTGACTTTAAAGTCCCTCTTACAGTGTCCATGGCTGTTGAAGTGAGCTGCTACAGGAACATCTCTGTTGTCATGCTTAATGTGGAACCTGTGTAAGTTCATTCTTTGGCAAAGTGTTTGTCCAGTTTTGCCCACACAGAGTGCAGTGTCAGGACATTTCATACAGAGAATTAGGTAGACCACATTAGATGATCTGCAGGAAAAGGATCCCTTAATGCAATGTTCTAGTCGACAGTGTGGTATAACTAAACAATCGGTATCATAAATGTAAGGACATGTTTTACATATTTTCTGTAGGCAGGGAGATGTGCCATTTTCTGTTGGTTCACTTAGGGAGCTTTGGACAATTAGTTGCTGCAGGTTTGGAGGTTGTCTGTATGCCAGGATGGGTGGTTCTGGAAATACATTTTTCAGGGTTTCATCATTGTTTAGCATTGGCTGAAGTTCTTTTATAATTTTTCGAAGTGCTTCAAGATATGGGTTACAGGTGACAATAAGCGGAATGCAGTTGCTGTTGTCTTTGTTTTTATATTCCAGAAGTTTGTCTCTGGGTATGGCAGTAGCTCTACTCATTTTGAGTGTCTGTTTTCATTTTCCTTGCTCTGACAACTCAGCAAAGGTCAGCTCTCCCCTGGATTGCTGTTCCTCTCACTCCATTATGAGACTCCTCTAAATGCTTCACTTCCACTCCACTTTACCTCCACTCTTTTTCCACTCCACCCTCTCTCCTTTTTGCTTCAGTTTTCCTTTTTTTCTCTCTTCTTCCCCTCTTTCAATCTACTCAGACCCTTTATATAACACTGTAAGTGTAAGTCCTGTGCTAACTGACCCATGTTACTGCTAATGAGGGATTACTGCGCAAATCACTTATTCTCACATGCATAATTAAATAATTAATTCCCCCTTTGGCACTCTGTGACCATAGATCTTTTCCACAACGTGTGTGTCTGAGCCACACTATTTAAAACAAAATATTTAAGCATTAGAAAGATATTCTGCTTATACAGATTTGGCAAGCATTGTCCAGGTGATGCCCTGACCATGTTTCTGATATAATACAAAGTTTGCAAAGTTCTTCATATGTGGCAAAATGTGTGGGAAGAAATGTCTGTACAGGAAAATTTACAAAAGTCATAATCATCCTTGTGTTTTGCTTTTTTTTTTTTACGTTGCTCCACCTATTAACTTTCTGAAACTGCTTTCTCCACTATAGAGCTATAAGGAGCAGGTGCTTACATTCTTATCTATCAGTTTTATTTCTATAAGTATATGCACCGCATTGCTTTGAAATTACACCTATTAAAAGTCAAACTATATGAATGTTAAGAGTGATAAAATGTGAACTGACCCTTTTAAACATATACTCCTAAAAAAAATACAATTGAGCATTCCAGACTATGAGAGGTAGGTAGGACAGTGGTTGGCACCAGTGTAGGTTGACCGGATTTATATAGTTCCAAAAGGTACTCAATAGCCTATCAAGTGTAGTAGACATTGATTAATTTGTCTTATAAAAATGTATATTACACTACTAGTCAAAAGTTTTAAGACACCTCAGTTTCTCCAGTTTTGCTTCAAACTGAATCAGTTGAAATGCAATGAACTACCTAAAATGGTGAAAAGGTAAGCAGTAAACTGCTAGAGGTTTAAATTTAAAGTTTAGGTTAGCAACAACTGAAAATATAGGAAATATCAGAATAATACAAATGGGCCTTCTACAAGGAATACCTAATAGATTACAACCTACAGATGTTCTGCAGCAATTAAAGTAAAAAAGCAAACAATTTGCACAGGTGTCCCAGTTTCTGTTGATTACTTAAAAACCCTCTGTCTATCTTAAAGTTGGAATGGACTGTGTTACCCTCTGAAGTACTACTTGGACAATATTATATTACAGAAACGTTTATATTCCTGTAATCATGGCAAGAAAATGACAATTAACAAAGGATATGAGACAGAGCATTATTATACTTAGAAGTGTAGGCCTTTCATTTAGAGAAATTGCAAAAAAAAAAAAAAAGTGTCACTGAGTATATTATCCTACACAATCCAAAGTCAATTGGAAACTGGAAGAAATGCTTACAGAAAAAGATCTGGCAGATTCAAAGTCACAACCCAATCAGAAGAGAAGTTTCAGAGGGTCACCAGCTCTCCTACCACAACAATTTCAAGCACAGCTTAGCAGTGGTCGAGTAAAGCAAGTCTCAGTTTCTACTGTGAAGAGGAGACTTTGTACTGCAGGTTTGACCAGGTGAGTGGCAGTAAGAAAGCCATTCCTTAAAGGACAAAATACAGTCTTGAAATACTGAAATACTGGCTGTGGACTACTTCAGACTAGAAGAAAGTCTTATGGAACAATGAATCAAAATTTGAAATCCATTGGTTCATCACGCAGGGTGTGTGTACACTGTTGAGTTGGTAAAAAGATAATTCCTCAGTGTTTGACACCAACTGTGAAACATGGAGGAGGAGGTGTGATGGTCTTGGAGTTCTTTTGCAGGAGGCAGTGTTGGTGACTTGCACGGAGTGATTGGCATTCTCAATCTAAAGGGTTACCAACGTTTGGCTGTTATATCAGCAAAAGGTGGCTACTTCAATGAATCAAAAATATGAATAAAATTTTGTACACTTAATGATTCCTTGACTTATTTTTTTATTTTCCATTATTCATTCTATGACTTGATTTAAAGAAACATTAAGAGATTAAACTTCATGCATTTCCATAAAAACTGAAAAAACTTTTGACCAGGAGGCTAAATCTAGGGACTGGGGGTGGGCTCCTTCTAGGAGTTTAATCTGCATTTATTAAATGACAATGAAAAATGGCAACATTGGTTAAATTCTTTAACGTAATGCATAAAAATGGGACTGTCCTGCAAAACAGGAACATCTAGTCACTCTACAGGACTTCTGGAGTCCTGGGCTCCTGGCTGACAAGTTTTTATTCCAAAGATGTGCATGTTAAACTAATTACCCGCTCTAAATCAGACGTGCATGGGTGCATGTGTGTCCTGCAGTGGCCTGCCACTAGGTTCAATGTTGGTTTATGCTTTATACTCCATGTGGCCAGTATAGACTCTGTACATCATGATAACCATTAATTGGATTAAATTGGTTTGAATTGAAGATGACATTCTAGGTAGTCCATGTGAAAAAGTACTAGGGGTATACTAGGGGGCCTTGTGATGATGGAGCACAGCACACGTTCAATCATGCCTTGAAAGTGTGTGGCACACCCAGTACCGCCCCATGGCATTGTGGTACCTGCTCCAACTCTCAAATACACCTCTGCTTCATGCTGAAGTAGTTATGTTGCCCTATTAATTTGTTACAGTTGATTGCTGATGAATACACTGTAGCTGGTAAAGTCCAAATTTTGTGCTGTCTTTTTACTTACAGTATATCTGGTTTTTTTTCTGTCTACATATTAACACAAATGCTAGCATCATACTAACCACTGGTTTTCGAGACATATATGCTTCCTACATAAAGGAAGTGCTGTTAATCATGTTGCATAAAAGTGAGCCTTCACAGGTTCTATTAATGTGTCCACCAGAGATGTTTATGCAGAAAAACTTTTGTTGATTTTTTCTTTGTGTGAAAGAATTTTACTGTCAGCTAAACTGAAACACCAGATTTTAAAATGATAACTGTTCAGGCTCGTTGGTTTCCAAGTTTGGAAAACAAATTAAAAAAAAAAAAAAAAAGAATTATGTAAACAGGGCAAGGCAAAACAAGCAGCAGGCCATGCAGCCTAGTTCTGTCTTTTAGAATCCTACACTGCCTCCAGTGATCTTCAGAAATTTATATTAACCTCCTTGAACTTTCATTTTTATTATTTAAATGCTTTTACTTTCATCACTAAATATAAAAAGCACTAGGCTGAAGAACACAATGAAGGACACATTATGAAATGGACATAAATTCAAAGAAAAGTTATGTTGTCAGAGAAGAATAGAATAACTAGGCTTAAAAAAGTGGCCTTGTGAGAAGCCTTTGAGCACTCAACAGTAATTCATGAAAGGCAGACAGGCAAGTCAAAATATCCAAAAGTAAAGCATTTTCTTCCTTATTTGGGGAAACCTGAAAAGAGAGGTCACTCTGTCAAGGTCATCTTGTAGAAAGAGAAAATTAAGTAAGCAGTGTACATTGGGACTGAGAACTAAGGCTACTCACTGAAATAATGTCAAGAAGACAGAGTGGACATCTCCAAACATTGAATCCTAGTATTCTTTATTACTTCACCATTTAAAGAAAACCCTGTTCTCTGTAACTTGTAGGTCTTTCTCAAATGCCACCTCTCCCATTCTGGGCCCTACTCCTAAATGCTTGTGCCCGCAAACCCCTTTGAGGTTTACCTGACTGGTATTTATATTGAGAGTTGGGGTGCAGTTCTTGGTGCAAGTGTGTGATCTGCCTAGATGGCTCTGCTGTAATCTAATCTGACAAAACATAGTGTTATAGAGAAGCAGATTTAATTGCAATCATATTATAAGTACAGGTAATATTATGAATCATATTCTAAAGTGCTTTTAGTTTGACTCTTTGAGTATGATTAATTTCAAATTGCCCAATCTGAATTAACATTACTGTGCATGGGGATGTGCCCTTCAAAGGATTGGCATGACTTTCAGATGGGATTCAGATATCCTGACCTTGCTCCAAGTATAGGGTGTGACCCCAGTGGTCTTCAAACCGGCAAAGCAGAAGCAGAAAATGAATGGTGGGGCAATGATTTGAAAGTTTAGTTAGACAACTTGAATGAAAATGTCTGATCTCTCATTAAAGTTTGATTTCAACCCTACATTGAGCTTTTTACTCAATCAATTGGAATGGGGCTTAAGAATATCAGTTCTGGGTAGCTGAAATATTGTTTAACAGATCCAGTGACCTGAGTGAAAATCCTGTTCCTGGAGATGTATATGTGAAGCCTACATGTTCTCCTGTTGTTTATATGGATAAGTGGGCACTAAAATGCACTAGTGTCCCATCCAGGGTTGGTTCCTTCCCTGATCCTTATGTATTAGGGAACAGCTTTGGTTTTGTGTGGCCCTGCAATGAAAAAAAAAAAAAAAAATCAGAGAAAGGATGTGTTGACTTTCAGACCACAAAACTCTACTGATCTCTTTGACAGACTGGACATCTCTGTCAAAATACAACTAGAGGAAAGTGAAATAACTCTGTAGAGATCAAATCCTGAAACTGAGAAATGGGTAGGGGATCATTAAGAACATAAGAACATGGTCACATATAAAGGTGATAGGGCATCATTTATTTGGTGCATTATCTTTTTTTAATCCAAGTGTGTGTTTGAGGGGGTTATTGTTGTTCTTTGTTATAATATTTCTATATTTCTGACCTTCTGTAAAAGCTAAAATTCCCTTTGGGACATTTAAAGCATACATCTATCTGTCTATTCTCCCCATGCTGCAACACAGGTCAGCCATCTGCCATTCAAAAGATTAAGCAGACAATATACATTTCCCTAAGGAATGGCAGTCCATGTCTAGTTGATCTGGAAAAACAAATGGTTATGGTTCATTGCTGGTGCCTGACATGAGGCCTATACTCAATCGGAGAGAGATGTATTGCCCATGCTAGGCAGGGGAGTTGACAGACAGCCTTTAGAGCACAATTAAGTTGCACTGGTAAAATATGGTGTTGCTTGAAGAACAAATCTCCCATCTCACTCAGGAACAGTACCAGAACTGGCTGCATTATGTCCCTGATGTACTATGGGCAGTGCTGATCAATGGCCCCTCCACAAACACCAGACACAAATGAGAACTGTAGGTGATAGCATCCCCACACCATGATGCCTGGTGTGGGCCTGTATACTGTGGGCAAATAAATGACCATCATGCATATTCACGACCATTTCTCATTCTTAAGCAGAATCTGCCTTTATCACTAAAGATGACAGACGGCCATTCCTCACTCCAATCAGCCCATTCAAGTCAAAACTAACAATGTGCATGGTGGATACAACAATTGCGAGGTAGTTTTGTTTCAAGAAGATGACTTCATATAATTAGAGTGGACATATCTCGTGCAACAATGGTTGTTCTGTCTGCCACAGCCCCCCTTCCCTTGACATACATCCACATGTCTGGGTTGTTCAGAGCCACATCTCCACTTGTGGATATCTTCCAATTCCTATCATCACTAACACCATTGCACTGTAGACACTTCCTCTTTGATATGTTTTGACAGGAAATTAGAACCATTTTGCTTCATGAAGGCCCACTGTATTCAAACTGCATCCATTGAGCAGATGTTGCTGTGTTTACCAGGCATGAAGAACACTTTACAGACAGGGGTAGTCAGGAATTATTTTCAAAGTGAGAATAAGAAAGTACATGAATCACAATTAAGTTTATGATCCATCAGTTGGAACTGTCATAAAAATACATTTTGATGGGGTTCAAACCCAAAGTGTGCACCATCAACTATGTTCACATGCCTGACCTGTCCCCATTTGAGAAGAATGGCACAAAATAACACCTGAAACTATTCTTTACTTGGTATCCTCAGTGCCAAAATGTCCTTTAAGTGTTGTGAGAAGGAATGGTGACATTACAAAGTGGTAAATGCTTTACCATCCTGATGTTTTTTGCAATGTGTTACAGGCCTGAAATGCAGGAATGGATGTATATTAACAAATGAAATGAAGTTGACCAGACAAAACATGAAATATATTGGGTTCATACATTGTGCAATGAAATAAAACTCAAAGTAAATTTAAGAACCAGTACTTTTTTTTTTTTTTGCATTTTTTGTACTCTCACAACTTCTTCTGATTTGGAGTTGTAAAATGTTACTCATTTTGTATGATCAAATTCCTATATATAGTAGTTATGGCCATAAAGTAATGTATTTAAAAAATGTTCAGTTCTGGTTGCTGGATTATGTCATGCTTTACTTGCAATATATGTAATATACAATGTATGTGTTAATTATTATGCCTGCTTACATCATCTGTATTAGTGATGGGTCGTTCTTGAACGATTCGTTCACGAATCTTTAATGTGACTCGGGAAGAGCGAGTCGTCTCGTGGGAGTGATTCGTTCAGTCGCACATGCTCATTTACGCAACTTCATAAGCTTAACCAACACAGTCTGAGCCGGAAACAGAATTGATTAGTTCATCTCTCGAGTCTTCGGGTTTGAGTCATTCGTTTATCACGTGACAGCCCCATAAGCTTAACCTATGCAGTCTGAGCCGGAAAGAGAATTGATTACTGTAGTTCATTCCTCAAGTCTTTCGAGTTGTTCGTTCTTTTGTCATGTGACCACTTACCGGCTCAGTACCTCAGTCAAATACTAACATAAAATTCCATTTGTTGTATGTTGGATCATATTTAGAAATTATCATAAAATTATCAAAAATATCTAAAATGCATTTTCTTATAAATAAAAAAGGTCTGTCAATTTCTGTCACTATGATTTTGTTACTGTTTCTTGAGGATCTGTGGTGTGTTATTTTATAAATAAATAATCCCGTTACAAATAAATTATTGATTAATTTGTCCTTTGTTTACTTTACTGATAGAGAAAGACAATAAAACACTAGGCTACATAATAAAATAATCCAAGCCTACAATTACAAAGTACTTATAGTTAATAATCGTACACTATTCTACAGCAGTGTTCATTTTTACTCCAATTTTGAGTTTCCTGGTATAATAATTGTTTTTCCTATGCAGACTTAACATATTGATCTAATATTTGTATAAAAAGATTGGTCAAAAAGGACATAATGACAAAGTAAAAGCAAATAACATTTTTGAATTTGAATGAATAAGGTTAGTTTAAAATATTAAGGTTATGATAAGTTAAACTTCAAGTTGTAACCCAAAATGAAATAAAAACTGGAGAGTTAAAGTCATTTACAATCCAACATACAACAAATGGAATTTTACGTTAGTATTTGACTGAGGTACTGAGCCGGTAAGTGGTCACGTGACAAAAGAACGAACGACTCGAAAGACTCGAGGAATGAACTAATCAATTCTCTTTCCGGCTCAGACTGCCTTGGTTAGCTAATTGGGCTGTCACGTGATGAACGAACGACTCAAACCCGAAAACTTGTCAGATAAGAGGCGCGGTGAGCGAATCATAGACTAAAGACCCAGGTAAACAATGAATGAATATTTTCTGTTTCTTATAGCATTATAGTTTTGTCTTGTTTGTAGTGTGATCAACATTTGTGTAAGCAGTAGATGTGTTAGGGAGGTAACAGGTAACATTTTAATTATATTTTGCTAAAATGAAATGACTCGAAAAAGGATTCGTTCATTTTGCTGAACGAGACTCAAAGGTCCGAGTCGGTAAAATGATCCGAACTTCCCATCACTAATCTGTATGACTTTTTTGAAATGTGCGTAGTGCCCAATATTATAAGGAGAGTTCTGCTTCCCTCTGGTGGTGAAAACTGATACTGTGGAAAAGAAGCAAATCTACAAACTGCAGATGACAAAGAATGAATTTACCATTAAATTGTCATTAAAACATCCCCAAAGTACCACTATAAGTAATAATCAGTTAACAGTCAAAAGATAGCTATGTTTCAGGGAAGGGTACTGTGTTGTCTAGTTGCATTCCCCTCTGCACAATTGTTAATGAATTAACACATTAATTCATTGCAGGCTCAAGAGAAAAAAACTGTGTTCAAACAAGTGGACACGGGAACCTATCCTGATAGGCATGCCAGCCCATCACAGGCACAACAGGCAAACAATCACTAATTAAGCTCAATAATATGACTATGTTTTATGGTGTTGAAGAAATCCCAATAATAAGAGGAAAAAAAACATCACGCAGGTGCAAACAGTGACAAAAAAGTTCATTAAACCCACATCTGGGAAAGCAGAAATCAATAGCCTGAACTCCTACTCCAGGGTGGTTAACCAGCTTCAGTCAAGGATTGATGTAATAGATTGGGCCACTGCTCTTTTGCATCCTTATTCCTTAAAACAATCCTCACAAATGTTTGTAAATGAATGAGTGAGCACTTGTCATGGGATTGTCTGTCATTTTAATGCCTGTTTCTATAACCCCATTGCATCCACACGTTTCTTTTCAACACAGGTCTGATCCTAAACTGGACTAATTGGTGTAAATCATGGGCGGATGATTAAAAAATCCATCCATCCATCCAATATCCAACCCGCTATATCCAAACACAGGGTCACGGGGATCTGCCGGATCCAATCCCAGCCAACACAGGGCACAAGGCAGGAACAAACCCCGGGCAGGGTGGCAGCCCACCGCAGTGATTAAAAAATGAGAGATTTGGAAATCAGATAGGCATATACCCACACATGCACATGCTTGTCACATACTTCTCCAAGGCATCTTCAAGTGTTGTGTGTATTTGGCTGGCCATTCATTCCAAAAGAATGCTCTTAATGAAGATGGACTATCAGTTAGTTCAGCTCAGCGATATAATGAAGAAGTGAAAACTTTCCACATCCTCTGCAGCCATGTCCTCCTTGGGAAGAGCGTGAGGGAGTTATGATAATGCTTGGCAATAACATCCAATATTGCAAGCCCAGATGGGGATCATATGAGCAAGACCTGGGCCACCTATAAATGAAACAGCTGTCATTTTCCAAATAGGGGGCCCATGTGGATTAGCCAAAATTCTTATTTACTTGGGCTAGCCCATGTGGGGCTCATATGGCAAAACCCATGTGGGCAGAACATAAGCTGGCCCATATGCACATTGTATGGGGAAATCTGAGCAACCTGGGCTTCATATGGTGACCAGCCAGATTATGATTTGATCAGACAGTACAGGTTCCCCTCTGAGTTTTGAGTGTTTAGACAGAACGTGGCATCATTTTTTGCTCGAAATTTGATCTCAGGTGTTCACATTTGGGAAAAAAACATGATCTGAAAATTCACTAATTTAAAATATTCTATGGACCAGCTGTTAGCGAAAACTCATCTAAACCTTGGGTTCTCAGCCAAGTCCCTGGGGGAGCTCCAAACTCTTCAGATTTTTACTCACTCCCAGCACACCTGCAACGAGCAGTATCTAACAGTGTACTTACCCATAGGGGCCCCTTATGATCCCTGGATGCTCAATTGGATATAGGGCCCATATGAGGCATCCACATAGGACCCATATTTTTGCCCATACAGGACACATTTGGTGTCCATACAGGCTTGCTATATGGAATTCAGCCACCCACCCATTTTTTAAATTTGCTAAATTCACTTACTGCACCTTGTGGCACTTTACATGGCTGTATAAGTGTAGTAAAAAATTAGAAGCTCCACAAAAATATAATTTTTTTAGAGTGGACTTTTTACTCATGTGTAGAACTCTTCAAAAGTATTAGTGCTCGTACAAAATTCTGCATGCTCAAAACATGGAAAAAAAGATTGATTTCATTGTGCCTGAACCATGTGGCAAACAATTCGGGCTATTTAAGAACAGGGATATAATATTCAGAACATAATGATAAGGGACAAGGAAAATTAAAGGTGAGTTCATTTTTGAAAATGATAATAAATTACAGATGTTCAGGCCATAATTAGTTTTTATTTATTGCTTTAATAAATTAATAAAGCACAAATGTCCCATTATGTGACTTTTTGTCAAATTTGTTGACCATAGTCACTGATCTCATTGCTTCCCCATGTCAAATTACACGCAGCCCACATCACATTTACCAAATGAGCACTGATCTTCCATCAGAGTTGTGTTTGATCCCTTTTTTGGACAGTATATAAAGTACTGCCTGACAAAGTCAGAGTTGTAAGAAGAATTAACAACTGCAATGACTTCAGCAGCAGTCTCTGCCTTTTTCCCATTCTGTTATGGTAAGTAAAATATGAGACATCAGACAGACGACCTTCTGTTCTGTTTGTGTTCTATTGAAATATGCTATTGGTCGAGCGCCATTGTTTAGGATTACAGTAATCCCTCGCTACTTCGTGGTTCACTTTTCGCGGATTCACGACTTCGCGGGTTTTTAAATACAAGTGATTGCCCGCATATCGCGGAAGTTATGTTCCAGACCCATCAGCAACAGGAGAAAATCCGCGATATAGAAAGACCATATAAATAAACATTGTTATACTTTAAGCCTTAAAATACCCATCCCACATGCTTTAAACACATGTAAACTTATAAAACACACTTTGTTAACACATATGATATGTGGATGTCGGGCTAAGGATATGAGTAACATCTCACTATTATAAAACATTTTAACTTCACGCAAGACAAGACAGTGAGACAGGAAAATTGGTGATGTACAGGCTTAAAATTATTGACACGCAGAGCGACAAGCAGCACAAAGCCAGCACAAAGTCCACTTCTCCTTAGCGTTCATTCAGCTCCCCACCCCCTTGACAATGCGAAGTGGCAGGAGCGTACTGCGCTTCCGGGGAGGGGGGTTTGAGCGAAGGTGCGTTCAGCTCTCACACACACACACACACACACACACACACTCCTCGCGCAGAGCGACAAGCAGGCATTTTGGCAGAAGCAGCACAAAGTCCATTTCTGCTCAGCGTGAGTTCAGCTGCCCCCCTTCACAAAGCGAGTGCAGACACATTGACGTCTGATCGCTGCGTGCAGTGTGCAGTGTTGGTCTGAGGTGTTTAAGAATGTAGAAAGTGTTTAAGAGCATAGGAAGTGTTTATAAGAGCGTGGGAAAGGTTAACAAGAGAGTGAGAAAGGTTTATAAGAGTGTGGGAAGGGTTTATAAAGCCTTAAAATATGTATAAATAATAAAATAAATATAGGTCGCTACTTGGCGGATTTTCACCTATCGCGGGGGGCTCTGGAACGTAACCCCCGCGATAGGTGAGGGATTACTGTACTGGGCAATGCAATGGCACAATGACGTCACATTTTCTCGTGTTTGTTAACAGGTCCATAGTATTGTGCTGCCTGAATTTATAATGGATTCTTCCACATTTTATAATCATTTTTCTAAGAGTTTGACAGAGTTTAAAAAAAATCAGTTTAAACGAATTATTAATCTGTTCTTACGAATAAGTAACGCGTTTGAATGTATTACGTAATTCATTTCATTAGATTATTTTTATTTTTTTATTTCAGTAACTATTTATTTTTCTTGGTATGCAGTTTAGTGGCTGGAACAGGAAGAGTATAGCAAGCCAATAGTTTCAGTCTATTCTACGCAGTTCAGTGCCATTATCGACTAGATTTTAAATTTACCGTTTCTGCTATTTCCACCACTGACTCCGGAATATCGCATTCTCTGAGAATATTCCATAAATCCATGATCGTAATTTCTCCTGCATTTGAAACTCTTTTCAAGATTCCTCAAAAGAACTGTTTCAACTGCTGTGCTCTTCAAACTAGTTCACTAACACACATTTCACTTATGGTTCACTGAACTTCTATGCCAGGAAAACTGGACTTGATCGTGAAAAAATAATAATAATCTGTTCGAATGAATTAATACAGAACAGGGCTCCGTACTAATGAAATTACAGTCAGGGAAAAAAATAATCCGTTCAGACCAGTTACGTAATTCGTTCGAATAAATTACATAATTTGTTTGAACGAGTTACTAATTCCTAGGAACTAATTTTTTTTTCCTTTGTTTTATTGTTCGACACCTATAGAGCTCTGTAGAGTCTTAACACATGGATTTTGTGACCTGGTACTGCTGTGTCGTGGAGGTTAATCTTGACTGCCATGGAGGTTAATCTTGACTGCTGTCTCACTCTTCTTTTTCGCATTTTTCTCACATTACCTAATCCAGCTTGTTCAGTTTATTTGCGTTTGTCATACCGAAACAGTCAAAACGTGATTGTAATTGACTTACATACATCTTCATGCATTCTATTGCTATGCAACTGCGTTTGTTGACGGTTTACAAAATAGTTAAAAATACAGCTTCTGGAACAGTTTGACCAACACGTTTCAGGCATTTGCAAAAAAATCCAAGAGTCTTCGTTACAGATTTAGCAAACCCTCATGTGAATTTTTCCATCAACATTAGCTTGACTTTTATATGCATACTTGGTTAATATCATTCATTCACACAATTACTTTCTGCTAATTGCTTTTGCTTTAAGATGTTAAAGTCGCTGAAACTGTGTGCGGTAGTATTTTTCGATACGGTACCACAGATCGACAGACATAACTATCGATATACTGTATGCTGTGGTAGTGCAATTAAACAAAGCAGAGCGAATCGATAAAACACGATGAACAAGTGGATCGCTGTGGCGAGATCATCAGCACTCTCTTCCCCTTGTCTCATTTTTCCATTGTATTTTAATATGTAAAACACGAGACATCAGAAAATACGAGTCTCTCTTCGGTTTGTGAGGTTCAAAACACGATCTTTATCCCTTATGATACATTCTATGTATTGAAATCGGGAATGAAAGTTCATTGGTTGTCAGGTCTCCTACCAATCTGCATACAAAGCCCGCCTCACCGAGAAAATCAAACAGGTTTGATTATATCGTAGCCAGTCGCAGATTAAATGGTCTCAGTGGTTAAGGATGTCACATCAGACGATCGGCTTCACTGGAGCGCGCTGCCGACTTTCTCTGACTGGCTAAGATTATATAAATGAAGGCCACGACTGAAAATCGCTGAAAAGTAGTCTAATGTGACATAATCTTAAAACGGATTTAATGCTTTCTGGATGTGACAACTACAGACTGGACGAATTAAGTGACTTTATGTAGTGGTCACGATTTATATAAACCGTTATGTGACACAACTTGGTCCTGGTGTGTGCAGCAGCTTTAGATGGCCGGTAAAATCAATTTCCTCACTCTCTTAAATTGAGGATTTCTTTTACTCAGATTGTCTGCACTTGACAATTAACAGTATTATGTATTTTATGTGTTTATGAAATTCAGGTGGATGCTTTCATATACCTTTCAGCGCACAAATGAGTGATTTTCTCTTAGCATTCAGGTTTCCACAAACATGCAATAATGTACAAGCTAAATTGACGGGCCTCTTCAAAATTGTTTGTATAAGTGAAAGTGAGTGTTATCCGGAATGGCGCGGGACCCACAGACATTTAATTAGATTTCAAACTGGAGGGATGAATGAAAGCCAGCAACATTGTTATACTGTTAAGCTAAAGCGTCCTGCCTCTGCGCTAAGCATACTTAATAAAATGACTGAAATCAGCGTAACTAGCCATCTGCTCTGGCAAATGCGTATAAAAGTTTAATCTCACTAGTCAAAGCGTTAGAACTAAACTATCAATTACTTGTTGATCAATAATTTGAAATGGAATGACTTTTACTTGTGCAGTGGTTATTGCTGCGGACTCACGGTTTCGCTGTCGTGGCTGTGCATGTGTGTGATTGTGTTCACCCAGCATGCGATGGACTGGCGCCCCGTCCAGGGATCGTTCCTGTCTTGGGCCTTATTCTTACTGGTATAGGCTGCAGCCTACCGCGACCCTGCTCACGATTAAGCGGGCTTGGAAAATGGTATGGGTTCGAAAGTGTGTGGAGTTTGCACAATCTCACCGTGCTGAAGTGGATTTCTCAAGGAGAGGTTAGTTTAACTGGCGATTCAAACTGGTTCTGTGTGGCTGTGGGTGTGTTCGCTGCCATGGACTGACATACTGCACCACCCCGTTTAGGATTAAGTGAATTTGAAATACGTCTTGCCTGAAGAAGGGGCCTGGGTTGCCTCGAAAGCTTGCATATTGTAATCTTTTTAGTTAGCCAATAAAAGGTGTCATTTTGCTTGGCTGTTCTCTACATTCATAATGGCTAACACGGTACAACACCTAGCACTACAAATGTTATGTTTTAAATTTTAACAGCAGATGGCGCCATTAAACTAAATTTATTATTGTGCTTGGCAGTGGTTCTTAAACTCGATCCTGGGGACCCACTATGGCTGCAAGTTTTTCTTCCAAACAGCTTCTGTTTCTAATTGGACTCCTGAGCTAATTAAGTGAACTGTTATTTTCCAGATTCTGTATTTTGGGAACAATACAGAAATTGGAAAACTGTTTGGTAAAGAAACTATTGAAATGTAATAAGTAGTTATATGGGAATGATGTATTTTTTTCTTTTTAACAATATTTTCATCTTGATTTTCATTGAAATTTCCCAGGTGTTCTAATTGTTTAATTAATGCATTATTTACTAATTAGTGGATCTGACGCTTAAGTAGCTACAGCCTTTCATGATTCAGTGTTGTTTGCCTGGGTGCCTGCTCTATTCGTTTATACTGTAATTGTCATTATTAAGATACAACGAAGGGGCACACTGCACAGAGAAAGGGAAAATATAATGAAATCACAAAAGGAGAGGTAAATCTATAGCAAACATATACATATTTCTAAATGTCTTATAAATGTAAAAATCATGCTGATGTGCTTTTTTTGGATGTAGAATAAGGATAGAAAAAATATTGGCTAATTATATGAGATCAGTGTTATCAGTTGTCGTCACTGATTATGAATCTGGTTGAAACAAAAACCTGAAGCACAGTGGGCCCCCAGGACCGAGTTTGAGAATCACTCTGCCAGGGAATACTCTCATGTGAGTGAGTGAGTGAGTGAGTGAGTGAGTGAGTGAGTGAGTGAGTGAGTGAGTGAGTGAGTGAGTGAGTGAATGAAAACACCTGTAATCTTTGGCTAAATCCTGTTTTTTTTTTTTAATGAAAGCAAACAGAGCACCTCATACAGTAGCATTTATTTAGCCGTACTGCTATGTAAAATAACTCACTTCAACTTCACTTTTATGCTGATATGCGCAGTTGTAAATAACGGTGTAATACAATCAGGAAACACGGCGCAACATCACACAGCAAAGTTATTTCCTGCACCAGGTTAAAACCTACAATGATTTATGGTTTATTTGTAAAGACTTTATTAACAGTTTCACTTAAACGTGCCATTTGCTGAAATGAGCTCAAAAATGATACAAATGGAAAAGAGAGACAATATTCTAATTTCAGAAAATAAACAGATACAGCTATTATAAAACGATGACCAAGGATTCATAAGTCGTGGAACTCTTATCACACCTGCAGCCTTCGACTTGAACGGGAGGATAAGCAGTCCACGACAAGCAAAAAAACTCGAAAAGCAAGAAAGCTGTAGACTCAGAGAGGGTAAATGTGAGATAAACTGGAACCGGGGATGGGGGCACTGACGATGTCAAACTGCCCCTTTGTAGAGTGTAGAAATAGAGCGAGTGCAGGGCGTCAAAGTAAAAGCGCTGATTCTGATGACTGTAGTCGGAACTCCACAACGGAATTGCCTTATATGGCTTGTACAGACGTGGCTGAAGTTGGATATTTCTCGCCAAGTATTTTTTTTACTCCGATTTATCGTTCCATCTCAAGTTTTGCTGTATTTTGGCGCATTTAGCGAGAAGGTACCATTGAAAACCTATTCTTGAACATGCTATACGTAAACATTGTAAAGTGATACATTCTCATCCATTGCAGCTGTATATTTCTTTTTTCCTCCTTTTCGCAATGATAACACTGGGAGAGAAAAATAAATGTGTTCCACACTGTATATTCACACTTAAAAGACATTTTACTGCGGATTTTTTTTATTTACCTGTGTAGATTTCTGGCAGGAAACGTCTGCTTATAAACAAAAATATAGGATAGCTGTTGGAAGAAGTTCCGTTTTTTGTTTTTTGTTTTTTTTTTTGCTAACAAGTTACATACTTATAGGGGCGTCACAATGTGCTTTGTTCGCCTTTTACAAAACAACTTTCAAAACGATGAAATCGTTTGTAATAAATGTGATGGACACCTTAAATCTGAAATCGTTCAACTCGACATGTCCATTGAATAAACTGAAACGAGGCGCTTTTAGTAGCCATTCATTCATTATTGAAGCCAATCAATCCACTCGAAACTGCAGTTGCAGCTGCCGCCCGCAGGAACCAATCCTGGAAGGGACGAAATTTATTTGTTCATTCGTTTACTTATTTTCAAATTTAGTGAGTTGGTAGTACGATGACACAGTAGTAGCGCTGCTGCCTCGCAGAAAGGAGACCAGGGTTCACATACCTGGTCCTCCATGCTAGGAGTTTGCATGTTCTCCCCGTGGGCTTCTTTCGGGTGCTCCGGTTTCCTCCCACAGTTCAAAGATTTGCAGCTTACATGAAGTGGCAACACTAAATTGTCCCAAGTGTGTGTGCTTGGTGTGTGTGTGTGTTCGCCCTGCCGTTGACTGCGCCCTGTCTAAGGATTTGTACCTACCTTAAGCCCTGTGTTAGCTGGGATGGGCAACAGCACCCCTGCGAGCCTGTTTAGGAATAAGCGGGTTAGAAAATGACTGTTGAAATGTAGTGAGTTTCTGCGCTTGTGTTTGTGTTATTAAATTATATTAAATTAAATTTGGTTGACCAAAGTTGGCTACATCAAAGTAACTACATAATATAAAATATGAAAGTGCCTTTCAGACAGACAGCCTTGGTGTCACAATCCCTCCTAACCCATTACGCAGACTTATTTTGCTAAACTGGAAGAATCCTAACTCTCCTCTTTTAAGTCAGTGGGTAACCGATGTTTTATACTATGTGAAATTAGAAAAAATCAAATATTCAGTTAGAGGATCTGTACAGAATTTTTTTTAAACCTGGCAGGATATTATAAATACAATTTTAGAATAAGCTCTTAAAGCACCGAGGAAGCAATTATCTCCGCATTTCTTTTTCTTCTCCATTCATCTCTACTGGCCTATTAAACTCATCGATAAGCGGGAGACAATGGATGGATGGATGGATTTAGGTATGTTTACAAGCCTTAAGTTTTACCCCGTTGGCCATGCTCCCTCTCTCTCAGGGGTGGTGGTCGACTTATTTTTCAATCCTATTTTTTGTAAAAATTGATCGATTTGTATGAATGATTACAATAAAATTAATAAAAAAAGAAAGACACTATATACAATAAAGCTTGTCAAGTTAAAAATAATAATAATAATATAATATCAGTTCGTTCATCTATCCACGCCCCCATATTCAAGTACCCGGACGAGACTGAATTTAGCTGCATATTTTGATAGCTATAGTTATTCTCAGCTACGTATTCTGATGAAAATGAAGGTGACTCAATATAATGTAACCCATTTGTATGCGTGTAGGGTCAAATGTGGAACAATAATTTCTTGAAAAAATTGATCGATAATAAACACTCAAATCATTGTATACGTTGTAGAATATTGAATCTTGTAAACGTATTCTAATCTATTGGTTTGCGTAAATCATGTGAATAAGGAGCTGGGTGCAAGTGAATAAGCAGTAGCGAATAAGTAGCCAAGTCCAGCCTCGTAACCCACGGTAGTAGGTATTCTAAAAATGCGGCGTTCGCGTGCCTATGAGGGTTTTCGGAATTTTCTCTTTTCATGCCTCACCTTTCCACTTCTTTGTTGAGTTAATTTGAATTTCCGGTCGGCGTTTTGGGCGAAGATAATCAAAGATATAGTCTCTTTTTCGTAAAAATAAAAAGTAAACTAAAAACTCGAAGTGTTTAACAGATCGTTCCAAATTCAGTTTCTGGTCAACCTGATATGTATTTCTTATTTTTTCCATTATTGTCCTGGAACTTTTCCTGCCTTGCACCCTCGGCTAGCTGGGATAGGCTCCAGCTACCTTACGACACTGCTGAGGATTAATCGAATTTGGAAGATCGGTGGCTGGATGAACGGTTAATAGTACTACCAATTCTTATGATCTTGACGTGAGATTCTCTAGTGGGAAATTCACATTTCCAATCAGTCCCAAGGCATGCGAATACACCCTAAATCGGGCGCATTTGGGATGTGAAAAGAAAAACCTGATCCTCTGGAGAAAAAATATGCATACGTCGGGGGATATGCAACGGCCACATATTACATTGGCAGGGCAGATGAAGAAACACGGTCTACTCGGGGGTCAAGGCAGCAACTCAAAATACTGCGGACCTGTATATTTTCGAAATCAGTTCAGATCATTAAAACAATAATAATAATAATTAATAAATAATAATTAATAAAACATTAATATTGTACTGCTTACGATAGTTGACAAATCATCGAATTTATTAACGATTTAGTTCATTCGTGAAGAGCTACCACTGCAGTTGACAAATGCCAAGCACTTCCAGCTGAGGGAGGGACGCGTAAATTTGGGTGGAGGGCGGATTATTCGTAGGGTTCCCATTTAAGAAAGTGTCTTCGAAATCATTTTGTTGTGATAAAAAACAGCGTTTAGTAAGAAGATAGAGTTTCGGTCATGCTTGAAGATTTTCCCTCCACACTGTATATGCTAATTAACTAAGCAACCTTAAAGTAATGCAAAAGGGGCGTGTCCACAGAATCTAGCGGCAAGTAGAGTGGCTCAGCTATTGTGCTCCCCCAATCTTCCTTGAGCTGCGCTGCGAACTACACCCGTGCGCTCCTGTAGAAGGGATAGAGAGGAGCAGGGAATCGGTCTTCCCTCACCTTTTTTCTTAGTGTGTGTTTTAACTGGTAAATGTAAAGTCGCATTCAAACCAAACAAAGAATAGTTCAGTTTCAGTAGAAACGGGGTAAAAAAAAAATACTGCGTTTTCACTGCCCTCCTCACTTCTTTCGCTAATTTCCCTTCGTCAGCAGGGAAATGTACATCCACTGCACCCCATTCTTATCAACCCTGTTATTTTTCTGACTCTCCAGTTAGGTGAAGTATGTTACAAAGTCAGTCAGTCGGTCATTTTCTATCCCACTTAGTCGAGAACACGGTTACAGGGGCTGCTGGAGCAGCATAGGGTACCCGCCAGAAACAAACCCTGGTCAGGGTGCCAGTCCATCACAGAGCAAACATATACACACATACACAGGCCAATTTAGGATCGCCAATCCACCTCACCTGCATGTCTTTGAACTGTTAGGAGGAGCACCTGAAAGAAACCCATGCAGACACTGGGAGAACATGCAGACTCCACATAGGGAGGATCTGGGATGTAAACCCTGGTCTCCTTCTGCAAGGCAGCAGTGCTACCACTGCATCACCATGCCACCTGTTACAAAAATGACTATAGTAATCTCACCAGAAAAAAAACAAACTCTTATTTTTAGTTTGTGAACAGATGTTTTAGTTGAACCATTTTATTATGGCTATTTGTGTTTTCCCACCTGGTTGCATGAATTTTTTTCAAACACCTAATGAAACAGTATGGTAGCAGCAGCTCATTCAAAAATCCATCTATGTGCTTCACTGACTTTTAACAGAAATAGTCTTGGGGTTCCATGATAGGCTTTCAAACTCCATAATCTTTTCCAGAGGCTGTCTGAACTTTTATATGTTGCAGATTCCTTTTCGGGACATGTAGCTACAGGCCAGGAGCGATTATCCCAGACTCGCCCATTCCTTTTGCCTATGGGACAGGGGGAAAAGAAAAAGCGGTTTCTGTTTTCTGATAGTTCAAGGCACTCCTGTTTGTTCTAAATTGTTTTGCATTACTCCATAGTGGATTGTTTCCATGATAACGGAATGCAACATCAGAATGGAAAAAGCAGAGCATAAGGAGGATAGATCAAGATCTTTCATTGAGTGTCTTTCATAGTGAAATCCCTCTCAAAATTTAATTCAATCTGCACAGCACAAACACCATGAAGCTACAAATAAAATAAAACATTTCCTTTAATAGAGCACACTTGCTGGCATCTGCAATTTCTCTTTTGGGTTTTTGGCCTGTTTGTTCATCCCCCTTTTCCATTTTGTTCATATTTACTTATTTGGGTAACACTTTTATCCAAGGCAACTTATGACATTTGAGTTATAAGTGTACTGATTTGCTCATGGTTGGTAGCGAGATTTGAGCCCACGACTTCAGCATTTGAAGTCCAAAGCCTTATTAAGCAGTACACCACAGTATTAGGGTAGCTTCCACTTTTAAGTGCCATCATGGTATCTCTCAAATCTGTCTTGTTTAGTCCAGAGTGCCAAGAGACCCTCTGACATTTGAGTAGATGAGATGAGTAGGTCAGATCAGTGTGTAATTTCATTTTCTGTTCCTACTGCCAAGCTAGCACAGACCCACCCCATCTTTTTTTTTTCTTTTTAACTGCAGCAGAATCAAGTGACAGACGAAGTGCGTAACTTTAACATGTCTTCACAAAGCCCCCATGAGCCATGCATGTTGCAGTTTCGCTGGGAATGCCTGCCCTGAAAGCACACAGGCACGCTTTGCTAAATTTCACACACAAAAGTTGAACCAAACACTAGAGAGAAGCTTAAATTTAAAATAAACCCTAATGAGGTACCCGGAAGGTGATGAACAGCTCAGGTTCGAGGCTGTGGAGTGTGGACATAAGAGGGCCAGGGTGACACTGCTCCACCCAGATAGAGAGATGAGCCTCCCAGATGGAGAGTAGGACATTTTATTGTTGGGATTTAAATAGGAGAAAAAAAAAATAAAACAGTTTTGTCCCATGCAAATAAAATATAAATCCTTAACACAAACTGCGACTTTCAGAAATGTGTAATTGATATAAATATTTTCTAAATACTCTCGTTTGGGTGGTTAGGCTACTTGCACAGCTATAGTTACTAATCTCATACTTCTTTCCCAGCCTTTTTCTTTCAGTTCAGGTAATTTTAGTTATTAGGTCAACACCTAGATGTGATTATGGCTAAGCAGATTTTTTTATATGTTCGTAGTGTTATTATTGTCATATGTACAAAGCACAGTGAAATTCCTAAATGCATATTTAACCGCCACCTTTAAAAATTGGGAATTGAACCAGAAAAAACTCCTTCCTCACTACTCCTCCATCTTGTTACAATCAAAAGTGCAATAATCGAAATCACCAGCATGAAAACAAACCCTCCCAACTACTTCCATTAATAAAGCTTCCTGCCTGCTGATTTCTCTCCATTATATGAGCCGCCTGCTCAACCCCAAATGATTGAGTTACCTTGTATTACAAAGGATAAGAAACCTTGATATTTTACAAGTACAGTAGTTTACTTTCTTAGAATACCCATATGTAGAAGGATGTCATAGCCCACTGTTCTGGCCTCACTATTGGCTAGAAGTGAGGGAAGTCAAAGGCACTCTGAAAGTTAATGGTTTATATGGGAAGACACCTCAGGAATAGAATTAAGTGGATACTGTCGCTTAACTGGCATGAAATGTTTTCGGTTCTAGAACACTAGATGAAGTGTACAGCTTTCTGGATTACAGGACAATATGGACCATTGTAGGCAGGCCATTTTCTATGACTTCACAGAACATGAGTGTTTTGTGCTTTGGCATCATAGCAGCTTGGCCACATTGTGGTCATGAGGCAATTGTAGATGTGAAGCACACAACAACAGAATGTTTTTGTTTTTGGGTGGGTGGACGTTAACCTTCAAAACAAAAAAGTAAAAAAAAAAAAAGCAACAACAACAAGGAGCTGCAGGACTGTAATTACGAAACTCACATTGCTCAGTGTGGTGGTGCGGCTAATTAACTCATTCAAACTTTCTGTAGCCGAGATGTGCAAGCGGACTCTAATTAGCATCCTTAAACTTCTGTGAGTCACACAAACATGCAATGAGAGATGAAAATGATGTTTACTCCTTGTGCGATGAGCACTTATTATGCACTCCTCCTTTTATTAAGTAGGAAAAACACATTAACATTCAATGGGAGTGCATGGGAATGTGGACATGCGTACAGTTGACATTGTGAAGTACAAGCACATGTGAGGACGGGCATCTTCATGTGTGTTTCATGTGTTTGGATTTATCCACATGCAAATATAAGTTTTACATGGCAGTGGAGTATTCACGTTGGCATGTGGGAGTATTCTTGTTGATTTATAGAGGATGCTTTTATCTGAAGTGACTTCCATGATCTGGACACATTAGTTTTAAAATGGTTTGTAATCATGGTTGCCTCGTAAGTAGAAGGTGGGGACTGGAGCACCAGCCTTTCAGATAAAAGGCTACACAGCCCAAGTGTATATGACAGTGGTGTGTCTCTAAGTAGGCACATTTTGCAATGTGCATGAATATATAATTTGTGAACATACCCCCCAAACAGTATAGTGTACTGAATAGTATGAGACATACATGTCTCCAGTAAAGACATTAACATGACAAAAAAGGGACTTATCTGATGACGTAATAAGAATCAGTGACTACAAAGAAGAAGAAACTCCAAAGAGCAACATGGGGCCTACACGTGAAGTGAAGATGAATACTTCACTCAGATAAACTGAATGTCAGTGGCTAAAGCCATAAAGTGCAATGTGAGAACAAATAGGAAATCTATTGGAGATGAGAAAATATCAGTTACTCAGAAACATTTGAAGGTAATGAATAAACTGGGAGATAAAGAGAATTGTTGAGGGTTTAAGGTAAGAGGCTAATTATGGACACAAATGGATTTAGGGGCTGACCACCACTGTGACACTCAATGTTTCACAATGCAAAGTAGGGTCACCAAAGACTGCGGCTAAAATGAAATGTGGTTATGGGACACAAGGGAAATCTGCAGATGAATGAAGAAGTGAGACCACATTCAGAGTTGGTGAGTGAAGTGGGGTAAGACTAAGGGTCACAATGGCAAACTGTGGACCAGTTGGGGAAGTGAGCAAGGTCACAGTGACAGTTAATGTCTGTTCCAGGGGCTTTTTTAATATATAATTTGGAAATTACTACTTGGCTGTAGTAGAAGAATATAACTTACAAAAAAGATTACTCAAGCCTTTTACTGATTCATTTCTGCATATAAAATACAAAACCACTTAATTCAATACTGGGTTGTGGGGGTCTGAAGCCTATCCTGGCAGTACTGGACACCAGTCCGTCACAGAGTCCACTCATGCTCCCACTCACATGGGGCCAGTTTAAAGCAAATAATGTAATACAGTAAGTGTACTCCTGGGATTTTGGATGGAAAGCTGGAGTAGGTGAACGCCCAGGGATGATGCTGGTGTGCAAACTCCATACTGACAACAATAAAAGCTCAGAATTTGAGCCAAACACTCCAGATCTGTGAGATGAAAGTGATAAAAACTGCACCACCATTCTGTCCACTTCTCCATACACACATACAGTAGATTAACGTTGCTGCAGTTTAAGGAGGCTAGTGAGTACATATATAAACCCTTGACACATATTTTTAGGAAGTCACTGCGCACTGGAGAGATTCTGAAGGACTGGAAAATGACAAATATCATCCTTTATATAAAAAGGGTGACAGGGCAGATCCAAGCAACTATAGGCCAGTAAGCTTAACATGCATCACAGGAAAATTAATGGAAGGAATTATTAAGGATAAGATTGAGCAACACCTGGCAAGGACAGGAGTTATTCTGAACAGTCAGCATTAGTTCAGAAGAGGGAGGTTGTGTTTTACTAACATGCTGTAATTCTATGAGGAGGCAACAAAAGATACGATCAAAGTGGAGCATGTGATATTATTTATCTGGACTTTCGGAAAGCATTCGATAAGGTGCCACATGAGAGGTTGGGCATCAAATTAAAAGAAGTGGGAGTTCAGGGTGATGTTTCTAGATGGGTGCAGAATTGTCTCAGACACAGAAAGCAGAGGGTGATGGTGGAGGAACCTCATCAGAACTGGCCGATGTTAAGAGTGGTGTTCCACAGGAGTCAGTGCTAGGGCCGCTGCTATTTTTAATATATATAAATGATTTAGATAGGAATATAAGTAACAATCTGGTTAAGTTTGCAGATGATACCAAGATAGGTGGATTAGCAGATAATTTGGAATCCGTTATATCATTACAGAAGGACTTGGATAGCATACAGGCTTGGGCAGATTTGTGGCAGATGAAATTTAATGTCAGTAAATGTAAAATATTACACATAGGAAGTAAAAATGTTAGGTTTGAATACACAATGGGCGGTCAGAAAATCGAGAGTACATCTCATGAGAAGGATTTAGGAGTCATAGTGCACTCTAAGCTATCGTCTTCCCGACAGTGTTCAGAAGCCATTAAGAAGGCTAACATTATGTTAGGTTATATAGCACGATGTGTGGAGTACAAGTCCAAGGAAGTTATGCTCAAGCTTTATAATGCACTGGTGAGGCCTCATCTTGAGTACTGTGTGCAGTTTTGGCCTCCAGGCTACAAAAAGGACATAGCAGCACTAGGAAAGGTCCAGAGAAGAGCGACTAGGCTGATTCCAGGGCTACTGGGGTTGAATTATGAGGAAAGATTAAAAGAGCTGAGCCGATACAGTTTAAGCAAAAGAAGATTAAGAGGTGACATGATTGAAGTGTTTAAAATTATGAAGGGAAATAGTACAGTGGATCAAGACTGTTATTTTAAAATTAATTCATCAGGAACACGGGGACACAGTTGGAAACTTGTTAAGGGTAAATTTCACACAAACATTAGGAAGTTTTTCTTTACACAAAGAATGCTAGACACTTGGAATAAGCTACCAAGTAGTGTGGTAGAGTTTCAAAACTTGACCTGATGTTTTTTGGAAGAAATAAGTGGATAGGACTGGAAACCTTTGTTGGGCTGAATGGCCTGTTCTCGTCTAGATTGTTCTAATGTAGTTAAAATGCTCGTAGTTAGATATTGGGATCGAGCTGATGCTAAATTAAATTAACATCTTTGTTTTATCTGTATATATTTTTATATTCAGCATCCTTTACAGTGTTATTAGAAAGCCTTCAAAATTACAACAAAAGATGAAGAACCATTCACAGAGCTCCTTTCCGAATGACTGGAGACAACCATGCCAAAATTATTTTTGTTCAGGTTAATTAAAACAAAGTCTGCAGTCACCAAAGTGACTGGCCATAAAAGTTGCCAAAGTTTGTTTTGAGTGATTCCCAGATGTGTTGAAAAGTAGCAGGAGGCAAGCACTGTTGCCTCATAACTCCAGTGAGTTTCGTTCAATTTCCAGTCTGTTCATTATATTATGTTCGCATGTATTAAATCAGTTTTTTCTTACTTTCTTGTGAATCTCCAAACAGAGACTTGTGCTAGTTGTTGTCTTTCTAACTTGGCCTGATAAGAACACACATGTACATGTCAACTGTGTCATGTAATGGGCAGGCATCACATTCAGGTTTACCTGACAAGATAAATTCTAACATCCTGTGACCATGCAAGAAGAAGTGGGGTCAGTTAATGGATTGATGAATAGAAAGTCAGGCCACTCAGCCTACAACCGTGCAACAAGGATAGACTGAAATGAGCTGACTCAGAAAAACAAAAGGAGTTAACTGCCAAGTTAATATCTTTGTTTTCTCTTATGAATGCACAAAGTGGAGCACAAATGGGGTGGCACAATGGCAAGTTGGCCTGCCACACAGATCCACAGAAATGGCGTTGATTCCCTGACTGTCAGATTTGAGGGTACACATTCTCCTTTTGTCAGTGTACTGCTGTTTTAATTTCCACATCCCAAGGTTGGCTCAACTGGCTGTGCCCCCTGACAGACCCCATCTAGACTCCCCGAAGACCTATAATAGACACAACTGGTCCAGAAAAAAAGGACAGATGGGACACAATTGATAAAAGAAACTTCACGTAAAATATGTCTAGGTATTTTATTTTGCCTCTAAGAGGAACTTTGATACAAAAAAAACCTTTCACATCAAGTAACATATATACAAAAATTTTTGGCATTTTCTTCTTTAACAAACGAAGTAACAATTGTAAAAGTTCAACACTGTCACTAATCTGAAATTCAGGATATACAATATTCAAATGGATGAGATGGTCTAGTAGGCATTTCATACAACAGTGTCTCATATCTAAAAATTAAACGAATAAAGTCTCCTCCTGAAATGCAGTGGTTTTCTGCTGGTCAGCTTATTATTTTTGCAGTGCAGGATCACTTCTAAAACATTGCCATTTTAATTACACATGCTGTTGTAAAGGAGATCTGATTCATACTTGGAGCTCACCAAGGCTCGATTAATCCCCTTTTAATCAAGACAACCATTACTCTAAAATGCTGCTAATCAAATTGACATGTTTAGCAGGATGCATGAAGATTGCTAAAGACTTGTTAAGAGGTGTTAGTAAGATGACTGGAGATCATCACTGATTTACAAAAAGTATCAGGAAATATGGAGTTATTTTAAGATATAACATTTAAATTCAGTAGTTGGCCTTACACAGTCTTTTTTTTTTTTTTAGAAATTCTGCAGGCTAATAATGTATATAAATGAAAAGCATTAAAATCTGTATACATATACATCAATATAATACCATATTTACCCCATAGTGACAAGTGTGGCTGTGGTAGAGTATGGTAACCTCAGCCACTAGTGGCATAGTATGTGTCTTGGGAATTGTATCACAATATGTATCTCAACAAAAAAAATCTAATTAAAAACACCAATCCCGCGCCAACTGCACAAAAATAGATTGAACCTACAGCAGTATTTGTATTTACAAGCACTGGGCAGACGATACAATGAAATAAGACACTTCTCTTTGACCTGCATACAGCTATGGAAGGTGTTTGATGCCTTCTGCTTGTTAGAGACCACCTTGCCCAGCTCAGTCCCATAACATGACCAGTGCAGTCATGAGACCTGACATGGTTAGGCATTTGGAAGGCCTCCTGCTAGAATGGCACAAAAGGTCCAGTAGAGAGTGAACCATAGGATTCAAGGACAAGTGAAGAGAACCAACCATTACTATTTCTGTAGAAATGTGAATCTTCATCAGACCTGGCATAGCATTAGGCTCTACACTTAAAATAAATTGTCTGTGTTATCACAGTAAAGCTCATTTATATATGCTTAAGATTTTTCAGTATAGTGCCATTGTGAATAATGAAAGACGTGGTTAAAGGTGCACACTTGCTCTTTGGAAGAATACTGCTTTAAAATGGATGACACAGACTGAAAGGATTTCTAAGTGTAGGTCATGCAATATGTAGAATACCACCCTCAAAAACTAAATCAGCTCTACATTAAGCACAATGGACTTGTTCCCCCTTGCTAATGTATACTGAACCACAGTTGTTTTTGTGAATCTGCCCTGCAAGACCATAAAAAAGATGTAATAGTCAAAGACCTCTTCATCAGCCTGAATTTGCTTCAGTGCAGGGCCTATCAGACTGCTGCGCGGAAGCCATGGAGTTGGAGGCACAGTTTCTTTTTAATGTTTCTATATTCAGAGTATAAAGATCTTTCTATGAAAACATTCTCCTAAATGTGTTAATTTCAGTAGGTGCTTCTAGATTATAGATTTCTTTACAAATAGAATATTCTATGTTTTGCAAATAGTACCATTTATTCAGTTGTTTGGATTAAAAATGAAGAATTCAGATATCTGATCAGGTCACAGCTGGTATCTACCTAAAGAGAAAAGCACATTAAATACAGAAACTATAAAATTCAGTATATCGCACTGTCTTTTGAGCAAAGCCATTAGATCTACTTATGGTAAGAGGGTTCTGGCAATGAAGTGTGATATACAAAATAAAACCAAAAATAGTCTGCAGCAAACTAGGTTTTGAATGGAATGACAGCTTTCTAGTACATTTGACCCCCTTGACCATGACTCGGGCACAAAAAAACATTTGCTGAGGAAACCTGAACCTAATATTGGTCTCTCGCTCCAAGCTGGTGGGCGCATTCAGTGCCAGAAGTTCCCTTTTTATAGAACATACCATTATGCAAGCATTAAAAAAATAACAGTATATACAAAGAAACATAAAAAGTTCAAAAAAGAACCTCTGAGGAAATATAAAAACTAGCACAAGTCTTTGTTATATAAAAAATTAGAATAATTCTGGTGCTGCTGTAAGATTGCGAGTCTTCAGTCTTTTTGTCAGCAGCTGGTCAAGTCACATTTTCCTGTCATCACAGTAGACAAAACATTACATAAGCATCTTCTTCTTCTTGTAAAGATGTTTTGGTGTTATACATAATCCTTGCCGCCAGCGGGTGCTGCTCTAGATTTTGGGTATTGTTTGGGTGGGCCTGCTCCATGAGAACATGAAGAGCAGAGGAAGGCGCCTCCTATAATACACAGGCCAGCAGCTCCCCAACCCAGAAACAAAGTTGAGCCAAACTCGTATCTGCAAGAAAGGAAAAAGAAGTTGAATAAATGGCAGCGAACTGTGAAAACTGTTTTTTTTATTCTAATAAACTAGTGGATGGCACATCTGGGGGCCTCTGCATGAGGGTTACTTTAAGCAACAGAATTATTTCTTTAAGATACTGTATGTTTATTGTAACAGATAATAGGATGCTTCACTGAGACAGATATTTACCTGCTGTTGGTTGGAGTAAATGGGTTGTTAAAGTCCTTTGCGATCCTGTTGCCATACCAGGAAGTAGCTATCAAAGCCAACAGACCTGGAAACAAAAGAAAAGAGTAAGACATCAGTTAGAACTTTCTGAAACAGAGGCATAAGTCATGCTTATTGCACATAAACCACATTTGGTGATGGGATGCACAAATGCTGACCTGCTTAAGATCAAAGAGACAAAATTCTAAACTTGCATCTTTTAGTCATTCCACCTATCATTTTATCAATTAGTCACTTCCACCACATCATTTAAATGCACAGTTTCAGATTATAAAATGTACCATCTTCAAATTAGATGTTAAATGCTGCTACAGTGTATATAATATTACGAGATACACCATCACAAGGCACTTTCTCTAGTGAGTTGATCTTTGAACTGATTCTGGGACAGGCTTCAAAAAAGGTTTGGTTGTTTTATTCCTCCAATTGACCATGCTTGTCATAATTAGGTGGTTACATGCATGCTCTGCATTAGCTACATGTTAATTAGTTAATATTTATTATAAAGCTCTTATAAAAGGTTTTCCAAAGCATTAATGATGCTCAGTATCCTGTATGGCTACTTGATTTTAAATAGAACACTGGTCATTATAACTGGGGCTGTAAGCAGCGAGCAAGGTGACCTACTAGGATCAGGGAAGCAAGGCTGGAAACCTCTGTCATGGAAAAGGAAAGGTTGGAGACTTCACATGCAGTTAAAAATCTTTACTCATGCATGCATGGAGAGTATCAAGTTCAAGTGTTCAATATTATCCATACCTCCAAAAATGAAGATTCCTCCTCCGATTGTGGCAATGCGGTTCTTCTTTTGTTTGTCCTCTGCAAAACAAGTGGTGCACTTCATCCCCAAAGATGCGACCAAAATAGCCATACCCGAGAAGAAAATGCTGGCAATCATGAGTGCGCGGGTGGCTTGCATTGTTGCTGCAAAGAAAAAAACAATACTGTTTACACAGGTATCCCCTAGAACTGAAGATTTCCTAGTACCTTTTCCTTTTGTTCCTACAATCATCTCTGTTAGTTTCACCCTGAAACCTCAAGACCTTTGGGGATTTATTTTTTGATTTACATAACCCATTTTTGGGATGACACAGTAGTTAGTGCTACTGACTCATGGATCTCGCACTGAAATTTCAGCTGGTCACATACTGTATGGAATTTCACATTCTTCCTATTTTTGTAGAGGTTTTTCTCCAACTACACTGGTTTTCTTTCAACGTCAGAAGGATATGCAGGTTAACTTATTGCCCCATGTCATACGTGGTCCAGACAATTTTAGTGTATTGTATTATAATATTTTAAAAAATGTTAAAGTATTATAATTTTTGTTTAATTTATTTTTTATTTCAACAGCCTTATCCAGATTCTGCAACCCTCCTTTTTTGAAATCCTACAGGAAATGCTGTCCCTACATATTACCTGCAGTCTGTACAAATGTTCTGTTTTTACATGTTTAATTTTGTCTATCATTTCCTGTCCACTGTCACAAACTTGTTACTTGTGATAAAAGCAAGTACCTGGTAGACAATGGTTTGAAAAATGGCAGTGGAGTATGAAGATAGAGCTGTGGCCAGAGCTTGGCCAAATCTGCTTTTGCTTCCTACATTGAGTTCATTAATTAACCTCATTAATTTTCTCATTGTGGACATAAAAGTGTTTCATTTTCTTCTTCTGTCTATTAAAAAGGCCCTTTTTCTATCATTTGGATGTAAAAAAGAGCATTGCTTTGCTCAACAATGACCATGGCATCCCAGACCTTAAGGATATGTGTGCCAACCTATGAATGAAAGGGAGCTGGGGGCCAGCACAGGTGTTAAGACTGCTGCCACATGCATTGAGATTCCAGATTCAAATCCCAAGTTGGTCGCTTTTTGTTTAGAGACTGCTTGTTCTCCCTGTGACTATGTCCGTTTGCATCACGCATTTGAATTGTCACAAGTGCTATGGAGTTAAACAACACCTTGCATACTCAGTTGCCATTATAGGTTCTGTGTCTCCTGTGACACCATTGACAGGTAAATCACATTCAAACAATGAATGGATATCCAGAGTGCCCTCTCAATCAATGACTTAAGTTGAGCTCCAGCTCTGCCATTTCAAGACTGCAGCATCTCATAGTAGGAAGCTTTGCATCCCCTTAAACATATCCCGTATGGGCTGGGGTTGAATGCATGTCATTTGAGCCATTCTTCAGCAGCAATGAGATGGGCAAGCTTAGCCTTCTCTATAGGTGAATGCTGGGAAATATCATTTAATAAAAAAGGGAATGATTAAAGTTATGGCTGAGAGGCAGAAGCACAGCTTTGATTTGCTTTAAAGCACCATTTACAGACTATTTTTTTGGTAAAACAGTGCTTTCTCTACATCTTCAGACACTTAGCCCCAATTTTTTGGATTTGGTATGTGAGCCACCCAAGTAGTTAAACTGATACAATAACCTCTTCCATTAAACCCTATTATATTCTGTGGTCCACAGCATATGATAACATGAGTGCCAATGGCCACCAGGCAGTGTCAAGGGTAACACACTAATGCCTCTGGCAAGTATAATCCCAGCCATGTCTGTTTTTTTCCATGGAATGGTATTTTCCTGTGAACAACTAAATTGTAAAGATTGGTGAAACAATGAAGAAATCTCCTTAGGTGGAGTATATATGGAAAAATTATAAATCTCTTAATCCATAATCTGTGTCAGAAGAGGCAATTTGCTCCTCCTCCTGTGTTACCTTCACGTGACGCAGAATAAGATGACAACATCTCTTAACAAGCTATTCAAGCAGGAAACCAAAAGGCCCTGTAAACCGTTAAATCATTGTCAAGGATACAACTCTCTTCAGTTGTGTGGTATTATCCAAAAAGAGTTCTAGGCATGGTGATGCTCTAACATCTAATATCTTCAACATCCTGCACCAGTTTCAGACACGTAAAACATAACTTCCTAGTACAAAGTACTGAAGAGTCTAGGGCACTATGCCACATCAGCCTCTTTTCATTTACCATTCCTGCTTTATTTACTATTTTTTGACCCAAGCATTAAATCTTGTGAGGGAAAGAGACCCCACTTTGGCAAATAAACATGCTCAAGTATTTAAATTTCAGGGAAGAAATGCTCTCAACAGCACTTGTAAAAGTGTATAGATAAAATGGTGGATGATTTAACAACCCCAACCCCCATTCCCACCCTGCAGCCTTGGCTCTGCCTGTCCTGGCGAGCGTCGACTTGCAGGTAATGCTCTTCCTACACATTCCACTTTAGGAAAAACAACAATAATCATTCGTTGTGCAGGCTTGCCAGACATCAGATAGAGCTCTTTTAAACAATAAATTCCAAACAGGTAGTTTGTCTTTTTATCAAGACTTTTTGATTTGCAGGGATGGGTGTGAAATTTGGAGAAAATAAAAAATACTAGAAATGCATCTTTCAGTCCTCACTCATGAGGTTTCCTTTTTAGTTCTTCCTCAACTTTTTATAATTAAGATGGTGGAGTGACTGAAAAATAAAAGGCTATTAATAAACAATTTTCCAAAATCCTCTCTCTGTACTTCAACTACCCATATGGTAACAATGGAACACTGAACCGTTTTACAAAAATGCTGTAACCCTGAAGCAGTTATAACATCAAAGAAATCTATCCATTATTCTCTAAGTATTTTTACTTATTAGTTATATTTTTCTAATGTCTCAGTTAAATCCTAAATGAGATATTAAGACTGCTATTTTTGCTATAAAAAATGTCTCCATGTATGAATGTTGAACACTCATGAGAATTTCACTAAGTGAAAAACACTTGAAAGTAAAAAAACTGTAAAAGATCTGTAAGATACAGGAGTTTGAAAAGGAATGAGATAACTACTATATTGCTGTAAAAGGTAAAAGGAGTGTCCCTAGAAAAATAAGATGCCTGTAGTTCTCTTCCACCCAGAAGCTTCACTATTTCACAAACTATACAGATATTGTGCAAGATTTGACTTGCACTCCTGTTGAATTCAGAAAAATTTAGCAAAACTGTTGATGTTAAATTAAGACTTGAAAATCCATATATGAAAACATCCATCCATCCATTATCCAAACCGCTATATCCTAACTACAGGGTCATGGGGGTCTGCTGGAGCCACTCCCAGCCAACACAGGGCAAAAGGCAGGAAACAAACCCCGGGCAGGGTGCCAGCCCACCGCAGAGCGCGCACACACACACACCCCAAGCACACACTAGGGACAATTTAGAATTGCCAATGCACCTAACCTGCATGTCTTTGGACTGTGGGAGGAAACCCATGCAGACACGGGCAGAACATGCAAACTCCACGCAGGGAGGATCCGGGAAGCAAACATAACTGCGAGGCAGCAGCGCTACCCACTGCGCCACTGTGCCGCCCTATATGAAAACAAAGGTCTCATATAAACAATTTTAAATGTTTGTTGAACAGTATAAACGTTAATACTGGCAATTTTAGTGTATATAGTTTTTGATGAAGTTGAGATCTTAATATCTTTATTTTGATAAATATTTTAATAGATGTTGCTTGAACTTTTGTTAGATTTTTGAGATTGGAAAACATGAGCAAATCATAGATCAAGTCAAAATGAATAAACCATTTTTCATATGAGACACCAATACATTATCATAATAATAGGGTCACATCCTTTAAATATCAATTCAAATATTTGCAAAAAGGAGTCTTACAGAGGAATGTGAAAGCCTTTCTGTAAGCCAGCCAGTATGAAGTTAGATGCCTGTATTCTTGAATTGATACCTTAATTTATATAAATAAAATGTATCATTCTCATCATCCTATTGGAAATTGATATCAGAGCAACTTGGTTGTTTATTGCAATAGACTTAGAAGAAAGGCCTATGATACTTAACAGTAACGCACAAGTAAATAAGCGTAAATAACTGTAAACAGTGAAAAGCACCTAACCCTACATAAAAGATACTGAAACCAAGTTTTTAGGCGGTATTTTTCCAATTAGGTTACAAAAGAAACAGATGTAGATTTTCACATGTGATGTATGGACCAAATCTTCCTTTACATTAATTCTTGATTAAAGGTATTAACAATATAGTTTTTATAATTTTAAAATAGATGCTGCATCAGACTTTTAATACTTTATATCTATTGATCTAAATATATGATCAAATACCAATATTTCCAGTTGTAATGTAAATAATAAACGTCACCAGTAATGTTGACACCTGTTGTCAGAAACTATATAATAAAGACACTTAAGAGTCAAACTTGGTGAGTTTACTTGCAGTGGAAAGCATTCAAGCCCCACCTGAAGGCCCACACCCATGTTTTCAAGCTCTTAATATCTGACATACAGTGCATGGCGAAAACGCATCTAAAGACTGACCTCAATGTATCCTCTCGGAAATCAGATGAGGCATGAATCTAAACTGGCCAAGCAAGAGGTCATTTGTTAAAATGGATTAAAAACGATCGGTGGGGACGACCATCTCACGGGGCTTTCAGTCTAATGGTCCAGTGACAGAAGACCACCACCTCATCTACCACTCTATTTACTTTTGTCTCTTATCAATCACACAAAGCGAACCCCGCTGGAACACTTACAGTCAAGTTTAAGCAGAGAGTCGAAGTTCTTGCATTGAATCTGCCCGGTGCTCTGCGCAGCACACGACATCCACAGTCCCTCGTAGATGGCCAGGGCCGTAACGATGTTGTCCCCAGAGTATGATGAGGCTTTCCACTGTGGCAGGGCGACAGAGGCGATCAGCCCGACAAAACCAATGAAAGCCAGGATAAAACCAAGCATTTGCAGTCCGGAGTTGGCCATGGTGATGGTTCAGAAAAAAACAGCAAGAATGTTAAACAAAACTGCGGTGCAATTATTCAGGTTAAAATAGTTAATTTAGAAAGGAAAAAATGTATAAAGAAAAATATCTTGTGATAATTTTCAAGAATAAAAAGTCTGTACTTTTGACTGTAAAGTACTGACAATGCCTTCTGAACTCTGCTGCTGTGATGTTTGTAGCGGATCTTCAAATACCTGAAATGGGTTCGCCACTCCTCAGCGCCGCATTTAAAGCGGGACAAAGTTGTAGCTCTCGGCCCCCCTCTACTGGCAGCGGCGTTCTGTTGTAAATTCCCAACCTCAAACCTCCACTCCTCCCCCCGCCCAAACACACCGCGCTGGCCATTCGCGGCCGCTTAATTAGCGTGAGATGGCAGCGTCGCTCGCAGGCACGAGACTTGCTTATTGGCGTGCGCGCGCGAAAAAGCGCGGAGCATTGATTGGAATTCCTGCAACGAAAAATAAACGGAACGTCATCAGGTCAACAACATTGTTTTGAAGATGGTTTGCTCACCTCGGCACAAGGGTGAGTCAGTTGTGTTATTTTCCTTACGTTCTGTTGGGTAGTGTCAGCAAGAAACTAAAGTGAATGAATCATGGAGGAGAAATGTGCTTTTTAGAAACTCACTAACGTAATACCGAGATAATAAATTTATGCACCAAAAATGAAAAACATTATGTGCATTCATCAGGAAGTTCCATATTTATAAAGCCGATGGGCCATGTCGTCAAAAGTGGAATTATGTGTCTTTGCAAGGTGCAACTAGAAACCATGAACACCATCCCAAACTGTTTTTCACATACAATTACAACTGTATACGTTGTTTACACAACTTGAACTTTGGTATCTTTTGCTATTCAGGGTCAAAAGTCTTCATCCACTAAGCCATATATTACCAAGTTTCCACATACTGTTCATTTCATGTATGAAACCACAAAATGTATAGACAATGAGCAGCTAAATATCATTAAGCGTTCTGCAATGCTAATTCATTCATCCAACTCCAAACTCATTTTGTTCATTTCAGGGTTGCAGGGAGTGACCACTTAATTGGCGTCATCATTTGTAGGGCAAGGCATTAACTTCGGATGAAGTGCCAGTCTATTATACAGCCCACTCACACACAATTACATTTTTTAAAAATAATCAGTTAATTGAATTTGCTCATCTTCGGAATGTAGAACAAAAGCGGACCTAGGCATGGGCCCACAGCTCTGTGAAAGCTCCGCTAACCTCTGAGCCACGGAGTCACAGACAATACATAGAAAAAACATCCAATTCAGCAGCAATAAATAAATAGGAGTACAGTGCACAATTAATCATGTCATGCTGGAAAACCTAGCATAGTTCTTTTTCATTTCACAAGTTCATGTCACTGGGCCACAAAGAATACATAGAAAACCATCCGATTCAGCAAGAATAAATACAATGTAAACAAATAAATAGATAGGTGTACAGTGCACAATTAACCAGGTCATGCTGGAAAACATAGCATAGTTCATTTTCATTTCACAAGTTCATGATTGCACTCAGGTCCCAATCTGGGAGGTTTGTCGTGTGGTTTGGTGCATCAGCACGCTGTAATCAGCACATGCTCCTAGCCTCCACCTCCTCCTCCTTCCTGAATAATGAGTATCAACCGATTAAACAAAGGAAGGGATTTCATTTTTCCTTTAAAAAAAGTGGGCATAGTGTCTGTATGGAGCACACAAAGTTGTACTGAAAGTCTTTTCTTCACTAAGACTCTCCTCTTTTTTATCATTTCTCATCTGTATTCACCAAGCTTCTCCAAAATACATTTGTTAAGAACAGAAAATAGTCTGTAAGCCCCTCCAGCAAAGGAAGTGTAATGTTAGTGTAACTCCATAGGATGGCTAAGGTTTCTTACAATCTCCAGAATTCCTACAGAGAATTAAATAATTGGTGTGGGTTACCTGACCCAAAGGCAGAAGGTACATCTACACACACACACACACATATACTGTATATATATATATACCAGTAATGGCACATTGCAGAATACACTTGACTTGAGCATTCATAGTTTTCAAACTCTTTCTCTGTACGTTTAGCATTCGTTGGCTCAGAGGTTGATGCGCTTGCTGCTTCCTGAGCATCTCTTCTTTGTCGTTATCTTTTTGCATTGAAACTGATTAAGTCAGTGTTTGTGTTGCAGTTACTTAGTATGGTTTTCTTAATTTTTCACTTAAGCTGGCACTTAAGTGTTCAATCTGCCTCAAGAATGATTTAAGATATGAAGAGGTAGGGGAAGTGACGGCGAAGGTGGTAGGGATGAGAACGGTGCCTGTACGCATGCGCCGCACGGCCGCCCTGCTGGGTGCTACTGAGCGTTGATTCTACAATAAAATAAAAATAAAAAGAGGACTACCCTTGGGGGTCAATCATCACCCCAAAAGCGGATAGTAGATATCACGTAGTATATGTGTACCATATTTCAGGTCAATAGTTCAAACGGTTTGCAAGCTACAGATGATTTAAAATCCTGGACAGACAAATAAACAGCCACGGTAGTGTGTTTTATATATTGTGAGAAGCAGCCCAAACACAGACAGACGGACATTGTTACGTCACCCAACACACATTTATTATGTACAATATCTGCAGTTTATCTTGCACAAACCCAGTGCCTCCAGCACCAATCCCCCAAAGTCCAGGCCTCTCTCTACAGTGCCAGCTTCCTTCAGGCCGCCTCCACTCCTCTCCAACACGACTCTCATCCACATCCACCCAACTCCAGTCATTGTTTGCAGGGAGGCGGCCCCTTTTATACACGCCCGGATGGGCTCCAGGTGCTTCCTGACACTCCCCTGTGTGGCGGAAGTGCCGGCTGTGCTCCCGGAAGCCGTCCGGGTGTCCCTAGTCTTCTTCCCCCCAGCACTTCCGGGTGTGGCGGAAGTTCTGAGGTCCAGGGCTTTCCAGGCACCGGCCCCTACAGGGTTGAGCTTCCCAGCTCTGTACTCGTGGCCCCCAAAGGAACCAGGGCGGTCGCCCCCTCGTGGTCCGGAGGAGGCATCCCGGCTGGGTGCCACCCCCAGCTGCGTGCCACAATATATATATATATATATATATATATATATATATATAAATCTTAAATGATTTTAAATCTGCATGCATTGGAGGCAAACTCAACATAAAGCAAGACTAGGGAACAAATTGATCAAAAACAGCTGGCACTAGCCTGTGTTTCAAATTAAGGAATAATAATGGATTGTAAAAAATGATAACTGTTGACTTTTAGTCAACTTTGTCTGTCTTGCTTGAAGAGGGCAGACTAACATTGTTAAATTATTGACATTTTTAAGTTACTCTGCAATGCAGCTGTCTCAGTAATTCTCAGACAAGCCCAAGAAGGGTCATAGTGGCTACAGGACTTTCACTGTAGCTAGACACTTAATTAATATTACATTTTTTGTTTTTGCATTGTTTTGATACTGACTAAATGATTAGTTACTCCATAAGGCTTGTTTTAACTGAGTCCTCCAAATGCAGTGACACTTGTTCCCACCCACAACCCAACAATATACTGCTCAACAGTGCCAATTGAAGTCCATTTGCAGCACTGGGTGGTGGGGGGGTGTTGCGGTACTCGGTGTCCATAGTGGGTAGTCAATATTGAATGTCAGTGACTGGGGTCCCCCTTGGTGTCCAGAGCAGGCGCCTCTTAACATTTAAAAAATGGCACCCCTAATGGACTGACTGGGTCAGGGTGTAATTACTATTACGAATTTTTGGTGTGCCCTGTGCTGTCCCTGGTAAGACTGCTGCCCATACCTAAATCTACCCATTTTAGTATCATATTAGGAAACACTCAGACCTACTCTAAACACAATCCAATTTTCCTAACCCTTTGGGACCCCAAAAGGCTTAGATAACACAGGAAACATTTTTTTTCCACCGCAACAGTGATGTATTTTTGCCATCCACACTTTTAACTGGCTAGAACTGCAGCTCTTGTCTGTAGCAGGGTGGCGTTAATGGTGTTTTGTATTGCCTAACTTTGGCCCTAATTAAGAAATATACACACAGTTCTCTGCTGGTAAATTTTGAGATTACCTTAAAGTAAATCAAACATAACATTGAAAATGTATCAAACAAAGAAATTTCAACAGACAGTTTTGCTGTTGTTAAATTGAGCATTGGCATCCATTACGATGAGTGAGCTGGTAGCTTCTTCTTTTCTGCACAGAAATGTGCAGTTTCCCTTGCAGGTTAGATGTGATATAATAAATATGTTTAAAAGATTTATGTAGTAAGAGGCAGCATTCTATATAGGTAAATGTATGTTTGAAGTATCTTGGACCTTGCTTATCCATAGTGTTCATCTATGACATTATTAACCCAATAAACCTACATAATTGCATGCACCTGGAGTGCTATGGAAATTAAGTTCATATCCTGGAAAAGTGTTATCTTTATGCATATACTGTAAAATCATAATATATAGAATTCTGATTGTAATTTAATATTATTCAGTGATCCGGATGAACATGTCAAAGAAATAACACAGGTATTTTGAATTTTACAATATTTAAATTAAAATATTAATAGAAAATTCACCTTCTTTCACCCAAATGTTAATATATCCCTAAGTAAATTCCCCCTTAAACCAAATACATCATGTAACACCAGAACAAATGCAAGCGATTAGCATATAGACAAATGAAATAAACTACCGAATAATATGGTAGGCAGTAGAACTTTTGTAGCCTTCAGAACTTGACTTGATGTTATTTTGGAGAAATTAGGTGAATAGGATCGATAAACCCATTGAGATGAATATCATGTTGTTCTCAAAATTGTTCTAATGTTCTAATATCATTAATGAAGCCCCGATATATGCAACAGTGAGACATTTGTTTTGGTTTGGTCTTGTTAATTGAGTGAGTGGTACTATAATGCATTGGTTCTGGAAGCCCTCAGAAATATAGACTGTTGATTTTGTAATATCTTTGAAGTTTCGTACAGTAAATTTAAAGGAATGTTAATTTTATATTCTACAGTATAACAGGCTGTCTATGAAGAGGGAAACAATTTGCATTAGTGGAAGACTTCTATGAGTAGACTATCTCACTAAATTCCCTTCACAAGATGACCAAAAGAAAAAGAAACCCAGGTTAATATCAAAGAATCTAATGATATCTTTTTTTGCTGTTAGGGAAAAATAGTAGAATTATCAGTAACTAGCAAAATACCCGCGCTTCGCAGCGGAGAAGTAGAGTGTTAAAGAGGTTATGAAAAAGAAAAGGAAACATTTTAAAAATAACATAACATGATTGTTAATGTAATTGTGATAGATAGATAGATAGATAGATAGATAGATAGATAGATAGATAGATAGATAGATAGATAGATAGATAGATAGATAGATAGATAGATAGATAGATAGATAGATACTTTATTAATCCCAATGGGAAATTCACATTTTTTTTGTCAGAGCAACAGGCCGAAAGTCATTCAGCTCACTAGGACGTGATACCTTTGGGACTGGGGTGATACAAGATGTTTTCCAAAGCCTCGGGACTCTCCCCTGTTCCAGGCTCAGGTTGAAGATGCGCTGTAGAGGACCCCCCAGCTCCGATGCACAGACCTTCAGCAGTCGTGGCGATACTCCATCTGGACCCGCTGCTTTGCTGGCACGAAGTCTCCTCAGCTCTCTGCTCACTTGCGCTGTTGTAATTATGGGTGGGGATGTCTTTCCTATGCTGGTATCAGCAGAAGGATGTGTGGAGGGTGCAGTACTCCGAGGTGAGAGTGAGAGTGGGTTAGGGTGGTCAAACCTGTTAAAAAAGTTGTTCATTTGGTTTGCTCTCTTCACGTCTCTCTCAATGGTGGCACCCCGCTTCGAGCTGCAGCCAGTGATGATCTTCATCCCATCCCACACTTCCTTCATGCTGTTATTCTGCAACTTCTGCTCCAGCTTTCTCCTGTACTGCTCCTTCGCCGCCCTGAGTTGGACTCGGAGTTCCTTCTGCACGCGCTTGAGCTCATGCTGATCACCGTCTTTAAAAGCCCTTTTCTTCTGATTCAAAAGGCCCTTGATGTCACTTGTAATCCATGGCTTGTTGTTAGCATAGCAGCGTACTGTTCTTACTGGAACTACAATGTCCATACAGAAGTTGATGTAGTCAGTAGTGCAGTCAACAACTTCCTCAATGTTCTCACTATGAGATCCCTGCAGGATATCCCAGTCTGTAGTTCCAAAACATTCTTTCAGAGTATTCTCAGCCTCCGGAGTCCACTTCCTGAATGATCGTGTGGTTACAGGTAGGACTCTAA